>NC_135490.1:47819499-48061999 GCF_052094955.1 Ictidomys tridecemlineatus
CTTGACCAATAAGAATTCAAATTGAAATGTTTTGCTGGTATTTTCTAAGTCAAAATAATTTAATATTCTGATGGTCTGAATTTTTCATTATATCATGCATCTCATAGGAATACTATAAAAACATAACAAATCATCTCTAATATTTTTATTTGCATAAAGCTTTAGTGAGAAGAAGGACCTATTCTACCTTTTGTCCCATGATTATTGGGAAGTTAAATTAGAAAGGTTTTATATATTAGGCATTCTCTGATATTTGCTTCCAGAGGTTACCTCCTTCTTTTTTCTGTTCTTTCTTTCCTTTGCCCTCCCCTTTCCTCCTCCCACTCTAAGTTCATGGTTGCTTTAATTCACCACACTATTTTTAAAATTTTATAATTATGTTATTATTATTTACCAGTGATTTAATCTAGGGTGCTTAACCACTGGACAACATCCCTGGCCCCTTTTTTGTTTTATTTTGAGACAGGGTCTTGCTAAGTTGCTTAGGGCCTCTCTAAGTTGCTGAGGCTGTCTTTGTACTTGTGATCCTGCTGCCTCAGCCCCTCAAGCCATTGGATTACAGGCTTGTGCCTTTGCACCCAGCACACTATTTTTTTAAGTAGTTCATGAAACTCCATTTTCAGTGGCATGGTCATGGGCCATATGGAAAAACACCATTAATAAATAGGTAGTTATGAGATTGAAAGCAAAGCAGAAGCAAGATGACCATATACACATGACTATACCCTCACTACTTCTTCCTCCTTTTTTAGACTGATAATAGTGTATCCTTTAGTACTGGAATTCATAATTTCCATTGTATTTTGAGCAAGAAGACTTCTATAGTAATTATTTCCCCAAACTTGAGCATCCTATTTCTCTTATTCCTTTTACTCTCTAGCCTTGTGATATGCCAGCATCTGCAACTGTTTTCAGCAGAATGAAGAGTAGGTGGGATTTATGTGGTAAGAGTTTGGGTGACTATATACACTCTCTTGATAAATGGAAGCACAGGTGTGATGTTTTGTGTGCATGTTTCTAAAGATTTGTAAATTCAGAAACCTTTGGGGTTCAAATTTATTTCTGACCAGCAGCTTTATTTCAACAATTTTCAAGCATGAAATTTTTTTCTGGACAAAGGACCTAAAATTCCACTATTTTTTTACTATAAAGCAGGACAGAAACTCTCCCAGTGTGTGTTTCTGAAACCCAAATCTGCATGTATTTTTCTTGTTTGAAAAAAATTCAAAATATATCCTTTTAGCAAAATATGTTGGGGTGGTATTTGAGACAACAAATAGACTTTCAACTAAATATAAGAAATGTAATAGAAAAATGAGATATTATATTCCATCTGATTCAAATGTATGATATGTCAAGGTCATTGTACTATCATATGTAACTAATTAAAATAAATAAAAAAAAAATTTTTAAAGTTTCAACACCAAAAAAAAAGAAAGAAATGTACCAATATGACCATTGCAGGAAAATCTTTTCCCTCTGAGGAAAGTAACTTATATGCTTTTTTTTTTTTTTTTTTTTTTTGTATTGGGGATTGAATCCAGGGGTGCTTAATCACTGAGCCCATCCGAGCCATTTTTATTTTTTTATTTTGAGACACGGTCTCACTGAGAGTTGCTTAGGGCCTCATTAATTTGCTGAGGCTGGCCTTGAATTTGTTATTCTTCTGCCTCAGCCTCCCTAGTTGCTGGGATTATAGGTGTGCGTCACTGCACCCAGCAAGTACTTGTATTCTTGACTCAGGGTCTCAAAGATATAAATGACTATGAAAAAGCATAATTTTACAGGCCTTTCTAAAATTGATGTATTCATGACAATATCAAAATGATGCTTAAATGTAATCATTAACTCTGATTTCAAGCATATAATGTTTTCTTTCATTTTTGGGTAGTTGTAGATTAATCATCAAGAAAATGTTTTTCTTTATGATTCTAAGACTATGAATTATTCCTTATATTAATATCTTTTAATTTAATACTGCTGTTAAAATTTGCTCCAATGTCAAATCTTTCAGCATAGCAGACTGAGCTGGTCATGTCCAAGAAATAATTTGTATGCTAAAACTTGATCAAGCTCATGAATTTTAAATATATATATTAGAGCCACTTCAAAATATAGGCCTTGGGTAGGAGCTCACACTTTTATGAGTGTGGAGGCATGCTTCAATGTGCAGTGGCTTGTTAAGTAAAAACTGTCATTGTAGTTTTAGTTTCTTCAGCTGGGCCATGTAACTTCTTACTCCACTTCTTCCCAAAGCCATCCTGTTTTACCCAGATTCAGGCTATTGGACTGCTTTATTGTGTTCCTTGTGTAAAAAGGGTGTCTTAAGTGCCAACATTCCTGGGGCTTCAGAAGAGAAATGTAAAAAAATAAAGCAGAGAATCTCTCCACTTAGTGCTTCTAAATTGGGCTTTGGGTGTGAATCTATGAAGTATGCAAAGAAGATATCCACACTCTAAAAGAGCATATTGATGAGTTGAGACTGATAGGCTAAAATGGGCACCTGCATGTTTTTATATAAAGAGAACTACACAGAATAAAGACTTTTGAGGAGATTGGATCTGATGTTGTTCAACTTTAAACTAACTTTTGGTAAAAATGTATTAAACCAGGTTTGATTCCTCAAACTTCATTAGGAACTGGGGCAGAGGAAGGAGATAAAGAAGGAGCCATAGAGGGCTGAAGAAAATATGGCTTGTTCCATGACCAAATATACAGTCTAGTGTAATAGAAAACTATTCAATTGTTATGAGATAACATATTTTGGACGTTATTATCTTTGGAATATATTCCTTGGATCTTGACATAATAGTGTGTGAATGCCCACATTTGTAAATGAATAAATGCAAACTGGTTAGGAGTGTTCACAGGTAATTGTAATGACTAACTCAGATGTCTAAGTCTGAACGCTAGCCTGTGAACAGTTAGCCTGAAACAAACTTAGACTCCTCTTGACCTCTGCCTTTGCCTAAAGGGGCTCTCCAAGAGAAGGCTAGGAAGGTCAGGTATTCCAAAGATATTCATTGAATGCATGGCTAAGTGCCAAGAACTTGGAAACATATTATAAATAAGATACAAAAAGTCATTGTTGAAAGAAATTGACTATACAGGAAGAGTGATCCAAATGCAATGTGCTGAGAGCTACAGAGGCTCCAAGTATAGAGGGGTCATATTTCCCCAGGACAGGGAACTTTTGAAGGTCGGAGGTGAAGGATTAAAAATTCATAAAATAAAAATGGAGAAATGGACACAGGTACAAAGAGAAAACTACCAATAAAGAAGAAAAATCTGAAATTTGAAGAAGTATCTCACATTTTATTTTTATTTATTTATTTATTTTTTTAAAGAGAGTGAGAGAGAGAGGGGGACAGAGAGAGAGAATTTTAATATTTATTTATTTTTTCTTAGTTCTCAGCGGACACAACATCTTCGTTTGTATGTGGTGCTAAGGATCGAACCCGGGCCGCATGCATGCCAGGTGAGCGCGCTACCGCTTGAGCCACATCCCCAGCCCCGCACATTTAATTAAATGTCTAATGTCACAGATAAGGAAACTGTCCACAGGAAAGTTGCAAGTGACTTACTAAGATCACACAGTTAAGAAGAGGCAGAACTGGGCCTAGAACTCACTTACCCTAATCCTCAGTCTACTCTTTGCTGTCCTCACAAAATAACAAGTCAATGGGAAAGAAATTGAGAGAACAAAACACTCGGAAGATTGTCTTATTCCTGTTTTATGCACATGCAGTCAGCATGTGACATGGATGTGAGGATTATGGTCACTATTCAAATCCCAGGTGGTAAGTTGGAAGGCTGTATTATTCAGAGAAGGGTCCCACAAAATGCTTTGGCTTGAAACTAACATGATGTGCTGATGATGGTTAAATTTTAGGCTTGGGTGCAAATATAGAAGCATTCCAGCTGTCCTCATGGTCAAGTCCTCAGCACCACACACATGGCTCAGGATAGCAGAGGGCTATGGCTTTCCTGTAGCTTCACCATGCTGATTTTATCAGTCAGACTGGAGAGAGATTCCACTCTGCTAGCCCCCAGCTTACTAGCATCTGCACTAAGCCCTCACTGCAGACCATGTGTTGTCATCCTTTCTAGCTCTCAGCTGCCATTACTGAAAAGCTGTAAGACATTTATAGCTCTATTTCTGTATCCACTTATCTGTTAAGTTTGCACAGGGGACATTCTACCACCTTAGAAAAATAGCTGTGCATTCATGAAGAATTAGAAAGTCTAAGGAAGCCCACAGCTCCAAGAACAGTGATATTTTCTGTTACTTTTCCATTGCCTGTCAAAGGGGAAATGCTCTAGAGAAAGATTATATTTAGCATAATCTTTGTCTTACATGTATGAGTTTTTAAGGAATATGAAATTTAAAAACTAGAACTTCTGTGTGTGTGCATGTATATATTTGTGTTTGTGCATACTTTGTAAAGGGACTGACAATAGATGAATTCAGTATAAACTGCTTTTTTTCATGAGTGGGAAACATCTAGAAACTTGGTGTTACAGAAAGAGAATGGATATATGAATAGCATACAGTAATGCTATGTATGCACATTATATAAAATGATCTTTATAAGTTTATTAAGTCTATAAAGATCTGACAAACAGATTTTTAAAACTCATGCTGTGGGCTGAGGTTGTGGCTCAGTGGTAGAGCACTCATCTAGCATGACTGAGGCCCTGGGTTTGATCCTCAGCACCACATATAAATAAATAAGTTAAATAAAGATTAAAATTTTTAAATAAATAAATAAAACTCATGCTAATTATTTTCAAGGAATAAGGCAAATTTATGGAAATTTAAACTGGATTTCAAGTTGTTAGTACAATTAGAATGACATAGCTGGAGTTTTTCATGGATTAACCACAGAAGGAAAAAAGGAAGGAAGGAAAGAAGGAAGAGAGGGAGGGAGAAAGGATGGGAGGAAAGAAGGAAGAAAGGAGAAAAGGAGGGAAGGAAGACAATGAAGAAATAAAAGAGTTATTAGCTCAAGTATAAAGACTGCATTTCATCAAAGTCATTTGAAGAATAACCTCATTCTTCTTGTTCTAACTTTTCTAAAAAAGAAACATGTCCAGATCAACCATAGACTTGACAGAGTAAGCACTGCACTACAAATGTGAAAAGGTGAACTTCCTTCTTCTTGAGGCAGGCACAGTTGTGCATGCCTGTAATACCAGTGGCTCTGGAGGCTGAGAAAGAAGGATCAAGAGTTCAAAGCCTGCCTCAGCAACTTAGTGAGACCCTAAGCAAATTGTGATACCCTGTCTCTAAATAAAATATTTTTAAAAGGGCTGGGGATGTGGTTCAGTAGTTAAGTGCCCCTAGGGTTCAATTCCCAGTACCAGGAAAAAAAAAAAAAAAAAAAAAAAAGCTACTTGTAATTGGGAGGCAGATTAGTACATGGGATCTCCCAAGAATTCTAATTTGTAGAAGGTGCTGGAAAGAGGGCAATTATTACATCATGAGTCATCCATGTATTTTGAAGACAATCTCTTAAAATTACCATTTAAAGATGTGGTAATATTCATGCACATTCCTGAAGAAATCTATATTTAAGGCATTCCTTGGCTTTGATTCATAATGTTTCCCATATTTATTTTAATTTTTCTTGTGAAATTGCTGTTAGCAAGAGTAGACATAATAGCCCATCTTAACTATAAGCCACTAATCCTGCTTGGGTAAATTTCTCATTCTGTAACCAGGAGATTCATTTGTGCTGTGAAATTTGGTATCCTATCCAATTATTGGGTATTTCTGTTGGAAATTGGGAAGCATGCTTTTATAGCATTTTTCTCCTGTCTTCCTTATGAGAACTACTTAATTTACATCATTGACTCCAATTCTCTGTTGAGATAAGATGCTTTCTGTGGGATTGGGGAGGGCGAATAGCATGGACCTGCTTAGTGGTTTAGTAAATTATAGAATTTCCATGGGATCATAAATACCCTCTTGGATACAAGTACTTGACAACAGACATAATTGTTATTTCCCTTAAGCTTTCATCAGCTTTGAAAAATGAGCCTTTGTCAATTTCGTGGATATAGCTTCTCTGTTAAAAAAAAAAAAAATCACTGTGACACCCTACTTTTCAGCATTCATTAGAACTGCAATGAGGCCTTTTTTGAACAGTCAGTTTAGCTGTCAACAACTAGCTTTCTGGTTAATTATGCATTTCGGGTTGAAAGCAATGTACTTGTGCCAGCTTGAAGTTGCTGAGATTCTTTAGTTCTACTTTTAGATTATGAAAATGCAAGAAACATCACCCTAAAGCAGACCAATGGCCCCTACAGTCCATATTCTCCATTTTAATGAGCACAGGACACAGAAGACCAGGAGGGAAATGCCGATACATTAATTTCATTAAATATTTCTTGAATTTCTTTCCTTGTTGTGCACAAGCTCTTGGAATACTGAAGTTTACATATTTGATAGCTATTGCATAAAATCATGTCTTAACATGTTCTTTTCAGATCACCATATAGACTGCCAAAAAAGAAAAGGAAAAGAAAAGATGTAACAATTCTTGAAGCCATAGTAAAACCAATGAATTACAGAGAAAGTATGGATGGGATATTAGTGTTTGTAAGTGAGAATGAATAAAAGTTGTGCAAGGTTTGACTCTAAAAGACACATGACCAGTCAAAAAAAAAAAAAAAGATTTGTTGTCAGAATGTGTTCAGAGAAGGCTTTCATCCACTAATGAATGACAAGTGAGAAAGCTGTAGAGAAGCAGGTTAAAATTCATGAATTTACTTTATCTTCATAGTCTAAGGTTAATATTCCCTATTAAATGCCAGTGAATCTGCAAATCTAGGATCATGTTAAACTTATGAAAAGTTATATTTTAAAATATATTTTAGAGTCCCCAGCCCGTGATGTTGCATTGAACGGAGCTCAGAGGAGGCGAGGGGCACCCGCGCTACTGTCCCCACCTCATGCACCCTGCGCCTCCCTTCCAGGGCAGCCTCTAGGAAACAGCCCTCCTGCCTCTCCCAGAGCTGTCCCAGGCTACCTGGGAAGAGAGCCCACAAGTTAGGGCTCGCACAAGCGGCGGGCCCCTGGCACCATGTGTCCCGGGAGGGGCAGCCGCTCCAGGCTTGGCATCCTGGGCGCACTTGGCCATTGATTCTCAGGTGCAGCGGCGGTGCGCATTGGCCCCTGCCTCCTCCTGCTTCTGTTTCTGGACTACTGCTGCCTCTGCAGCACCTTCAACTTAGATGTGAACAGTTCTGCAGAGTACTCTTGGCTCAGAAGGAAGTTACTTGGCTTAAACTGTGGATTTCTTCATGCCCAGCACCTTCTTCCAGGATGTTTTTTCTGGTGGAAACTCCCTAAGCAAACACTACCCAGCTCGGGGTTGTAGAAGGAAGGCAAGTCCTCAAATGTGACTGGTCTTCTAGCCACCAGTGCCAACCAACTGAATTTGATGCAACAGGCAATAGAGATTATGCCAAGGATGATCCATAAGAGTTTAAATCCCGCCAGTGGTTTGGAGCATCTGTGAGGTCAAAACAGGATAAATTTTTGGCCTGTGCTCCCTTGTACCACTGGAGGACAGAGCTGAAACAGGAGAGAGAGCCTGTTGTAATTTTCTTTCTTCAAGATGGACCTAAGACTGTTGAGTATGCTCCATGCAAGTCAAAAAATATTGATGCTGATGGACAGGGATTTTTTTTTCAAGGAGGATTCAGCATTGATTTTACTAAAGCTGACAGAGTACTTCTTGGTGGCCCTGGTAGTTTTTATTAACAATGTCAGCTCATTTGGGATCAAGTGGCAGAAATCTTATCTAAATATGACCCCAATGTTCATAGCATCAAGTATAATAATCAGTTAGCCACTCAGAATCCACAAGAAATTTTTGATAACAGTTAGTTGGGTTATTCAGTGGCTGTCAGATATTTCAATTGTAATGGCATAAATGTCTTTGTTTCAGGAGTTCCAAAAGCAGCAAGGACTCTGGGAGTGGTTTTTTTTTATGATGGGAAAAACATGTCTTCCTTGCACAATTTTACTGGTGAGCAGATGGCTGCATATTTCGGATTTTCTGTAGCTGCCACTGGCGTTAATGGGGATGATTATGCAGATGTTTTTTTAGGCAAACTCCAAATGGTGGGGTAGATCTCTGTGTCTCTTCAGAAAGCTTCAGGAGAATTCCATACTACAAAGCTGAATGGGTTTGAGGTCTTGGCACAGTTTGATAATGCCATAGCTCCTTTGGGAGATCTGGACCAGGATGGTGTCAATGATATTGCAATCACTGCTCCAAATGGGTATGAAGATAAAAAAGGAATTGTTTATATCTTCAATAGAAAATCAACAGGCTTGAACACGGTGCCATCTCATCCTTGAAGGGCAGTGGGCTGCACAGAGGATGCCGCCAAGCTTTGGCTATTCCATGAAGGAAGCCACAGACAGAGACAAGAATGCATATCCAGACTTCATTGTAAGAGCTTTTTGTGTAGAGCTGTCTTATTCAGGACCAGACCTGTTATCACCATAAATGCTGGCCTTCAAGTATACCCTAGCATTTAAAATCAGGACAATAAAACCTGCTCATTGCCTGGGACAACTCTCAAAGTTTCCTTTTTTAATGTCAGGTTTTGCTTAAAGGCAGATGGCAAAGGAGCATTTCCAAGGAAACTTAACTTCCAGATGAAGCTTCTTTTGTATATACTCAAGCAAAAAGGATCAATTCAGCAAGCACTGTTTCTCCATAGCAGGTTCCCAGGTCACTCCAAGAACATGACAATTTCTAGAGGGTGCAGATGCAGTGTGAAAGAGCTGATAGCATATCTGCAGATGAATCTGAATTTAGAGACAAACTTACCCCAATTACTATTTTTATGACGCATCAATTGGATTATAGAACAGCTGCTGATGCCAAAGACTTGTGACCCATCCTTAACCAGTTCACTCCTGCCAACATCAGTGGACAGGCTCATTTTGTACTTGACTGGTGAAGCCAATGTCTGTAAACCCAAACTGGAAGTTTCTGTACATAGTGATCAAAAGAAGATCTATATTGGAGATGACAACCCTCTCACATTGATTGTTAAACTCAGAATCAAGGAGAAGGTGGCTATGAAGCTGAGCTCAGCATTTCCATGCCACCACAGGCTGATTTCATCAGGGTTGTCTGGAACAGTGACGCATTAGCAGGACATTCTTGTGCATTTTAGACAGAAAGCCAAACCCGCCAAGTGCTATGTGACCTAGGAAACCCAATGAAGGCTGGAACTCAACTCTTAGCTGGTCTTTGATTAAGTGCTCACCAGCAATCACAGAGATTGTGAAATTTTATTTACAAATTCAAAGTTCTAATCTTTTTGATAAAGTAAGCCCAGTTGTATCTTACAGAGTTGACCTTGCTGTTATAGCTGCTGTTGAGATAAGAGGAGTCTCAAGTCCTGATCATGTCTTTCTTCCTATTCCAAATTGGGAGCACATGGAGAAATCCAAGACTGAAGACAAGATGTTAGACCAGTTGTTCAGCACATTTAGGAGTTGAGAACAATGGTTCAAGTTCATTCAGCAAAGCCATGCTAAATCTTCAGTGGCCTTATAAACATAACAACAACACTTTGTTGTACATTCTTCATTATGACATTGATGGGCCAGTGAATTGTACTTCAGATATGGAGATCAACCCTTTAAGAATCAAGATCTCATCTTTACAAACAACTAAGAAGAATGATACATTTGCTGGGCAAGGTGACCAGAACCATCTCATCACAAAGCAAGATCTTGCCTTCAGTGAAAGAGATGTTCACACTTTGGATTGTGGAATTGCCCAGTGCCTGAGGATTGTCTTAAGTTAGGCAACTAGACAGAGGCACGAGTTCAATCCTGTCTTTACTATGGACTGAGACACTTTTGTAAATAAGAAATACCAGAATCATTCATATTCTCTGAAGTCATCTGCTTCATTTAATGTCATAGAATTTCCTTACAAAATCCTTGCAATTGAGGATATCTTCAATTCCACATTAGTTACCACTAATGTCACCTGAAGCATTCAGCCCCATGCCTATGACTGTGTGGGTAATCATTTTAGCAGTTCTGGCAGGATTGTGTTGCTGGCTATTTTGGGTTTTGTAATGTACAGGATGGACTTTTTAAAACGTTCAACCACCTCAAGAACAAGAAAGAGAACAGCTTCAACTGCATGAAAATGGTGAGTGAAACTCAGAAACATATCTGTGATTTTTAAGTTATACTACATCCTGGATTGTTAGGATTACAAACTTGATTACAGATTTAAATTCCCTTCATGAGGAATAAAATTCTAAGACTTCTGCTGAATGTACCCAGTGACTTCCGTCTAACCACAAAATTGAGAGCAATATTTGTCGGTCTTCTCTTTATAAATAAATTCAGACACGTTAATACACATACATTGCCCTGTTTTGGATATTTAAATAATGAAATTTCACATGATGGTTTTTATTCATTGTACGTAAGATAGGTAGGGCCTCAGTTCCTACTTTATATAAAATAGTATCTATTACAATTACCATTTCTGATTTAGTATTTGAGGTTTTACTGTTCATTGTTTTTTTTAAAGAAATCTAAATTTGGACCTTAGCATCCACATTTTTTATACAGGTATTTATTTAATACACACTACACTACAATTTACTTTTAAAGCCACTGAAAGCTTTGCAATTACCTGAATTTGGATTTGAATATCTATTACATAGTTGAACTTTTCAAAAAAAATTATGATACCACCAGAATTCTTTCCTGGAAACTGGGTGTTTAGGTTTAGCTGAGTGGTTGAGCATGTGCTTAGCATGCATGAGGCCTTGAGTTCAGTCCCCAGCTCTGGGGAGAAAATTTTCCTGTAATGATAATGGTACAATATTTTAACATGAAAATTGGGTACATGTGATTAATTTTTCCTTATATTTAATCCACATATATTTATTAAAGTATAAAGTAATATATATTTATTACTTTAATTTTTTAAGTTCTACAAGAAATCCTTTAAGCCAACCTATATAAAAATGAATTATGTATTAACAAATATCTTTTAGTGTGTGTAATAGTTTAATTTCAGCTCAATATCATGATAGTTAAAGTCATATGAAGTTGGAAATCATTTCCAAAGCACTTCTAGCCCATTGATTTCATCTGGATATTATTTATAGTTAACTTAAAGAAAGCATTTTAGTTGAAAGACTATTACCTTATTAATAGTATGTTCTTAGAGTGGAGTCTTTAGTTATGAATTTATTTTCCTCCAATATGTTTTTTTCTTATATTTCTAAAATTGTTGCAATAAGGGGTCAAGATCATTTTCATTACAGACAGGATCCTGAATCCCCATTTCCATCCCATGAGAAATTCATGGGATCAATACTCTTCAGGTAGCTCCCAAGATTACTTTTAGCAGTAGCATGATGCTACTCCCATGGGTGGTACCTCAGTTTAAACAAGATAATGTGTAAAACCAGTCTCAGTTATCAGAATTACGGCAAAAAGGTATTTTCATAAGGTATTCAATTTATTGAAAACCTTTTAAAGCTTTCTTGAGTTTTTTGTTTGTTTGTTTGTTTGTTTTAACAGAAATTAATTTTTTAATAAAAGCAGCATAGAGAGCAAGTTGTAGTTTCTATGCCTGCAGGGTGGTGAATCTTCTGGTAGAATGTGTAATTTATTCACAGTTTCTCAAGACCTAGGGATGACTTTTAATTATCCCTATTTTGTTCAATTACATCATGTTGTACTCTAGAAATAGAGACATCAATAGTTTTTTTAACTGCTGTTCTCATTAAGCAATGATAAATATTTCCTTAAAATAATTGTCTATTTTTCTGTATTTAAAAAATAATGGAAATTTATCTTGCCATATCTTGTGTTATATAAGCACAAGTGATGACCAGAACTGGAGAATATATTTGCAAAGTAGAAGCACATTTAGATGCAAGTTAGAACATGGACAAAACATTATATTTAGCTTTAGTGAGTTCTAAAATTAATGTGTTTGGGGGGTAGAATTTATTATTGGCTTGAAAGATCTCAATCATATGCAATAAGTATTTTATTACCAATAATTTTAAATTCTTTTAAGAAAAAAATTATTTTTACCCTAGGGCCAAGTGTTTCGTACCACCAAGCAGTCACTAAGTTGGTCTATAGCAACTTTTCCCTCATCTGTTTTTCTATCTAAGAGCTGTCATTCATAAAAATACAATTTGAATAGAAATTCACTCTTCAGCTGGTGTTAGTATTTGCTTTCACTTAATTTTTTTCCTTTTATGAACTCTTATCTCAATGAACTTCTTGAAAAAGGTATTGAAACTTTGATCTTCATTGTCATTATTATCAAGTGCAGTACAACAATGTAACCAAACCTAGCTAATATCAAATTAATCATTGTTGGGAGTTTCCCTGAGGATTCCCTGTTTTTTTCTAATAATGGGTCCATGAATGTAACATGGCGGCAGGCAAACTGCCAATGAGCGAATAACAGGTTGTTTTAAAATTTTTTCAGTTGGCTCACCCAACTGGGCTTGTGAACAGCTCATGACCCCCATGAATCCCATGCACCTCAGATGATGACCTAACAATTACTATGATTGGTCCCAGGGGGTTCCTGTTTTAGGATAACTGACTTTCATTTCCCTATATAAGCTGGCAGCAGCTTGCAATAAAGTGCTTCATCTTTGTCACTGCTGTCTGTGTGTGTGCATTTTAATCTCTGACGAAGAGCCTTGACTTTTCAATCATTAATTTAGTAAGCCTAAAGAGCAAAGATTAATAGTATTTCTGTTAGTGTGAAAGAATGTCTCTGCTGTGGATGTACAAAGAAGTTAAACACTCCATTCTATGATTTATTTCAGGATGAATACAAACTCTTCCTCACCAGCTTTGAAACACTTGGAAATATCTTAAGGTAACTTAGAAGCTGTATATATCAAAATAATTTGCTACCTACATAACACAGGAAGTAATTATCTTTATTTAGCTTCTCTTATTACCACCCACATTAGTTGGGACATAGAATGAGTTTTCTTCTCAAATCGATCATTGGCTAAATTGGTGTGAGTTAGTGAAAGCTGATACAGTGTTCTGCTTAGTTTCCCCTGTGTAACTTGTGGCTGTACAATAAACTTGAGCATATGGTGCAATATATATATATATATATATATATATATATATATGTTTTCAAATAATAATAAAGTGACATTTTAAAACAAGTAAAATAATTGCGTCTAATATTCAAAAACAACCAAAGATTTTTGCTTATTTCCTTGAGGACATGTGTGGCTGGGGTTTACTTTTACTTCCATGCTGTATTTTCATGTTCTTCCTTCAGAGACATGGCTATCATTATTCATTATTAGTGACACATTTGTTTTGGATGTGTGAATGCTTTCTGTGAATAGGTCCTGTACTTTTTGAATCCTGCACAGTGATTATTCTTTTACTAGTCTGAAGCTGTCATGGGAGAAGAGGTGTTTCTGAAGAAGGGTCTAGAGGAGTTCCCTGGGGAGAAGGTAAAACTCCACTGAGGACCAGTGGGATCCTTGGCTTATGTGATAGAAAAAAAATTCAGAGGCATAAACAGAGGTGAGTTTTAATGGGATCCCCAATAATCTGGAGTGTAGGAGAGAGGCATGCTGTCCCTCTCTTTCCAGAGAGGACCCAACTCTCTCCCTTTTACTATCCCTTCAATAAACCCTGCCTGTTGACTCTGAGCAACATGTCTAAAGTCTGACTTGATCTCAAGAATCAGGGTTTGAAGAGTGGTGGTGGGGAGTATCTGTATGCTGCCTCAGTTTCCTGGAAAGCCTCATCCCTCTAACATCCCCTAGTCCTTCCTTTATGTTTCCTTTCTACCTATTTCTTACTTCTTCCACTTCAAAGCTATTGTTGAATTTCAACATTGACTATGTATGAAAGAGGAAAGAGAGAGAGGAAATTTTAAGGGAGAGGTTTCCAGATTGCTAAGAGTACTGCTGAGAATATCTAAGGAGTAAGATGGTCAGTGACTTGACAGAAAGATTCTACTGAATTCACTCCTGTGGGGAAAGTGAGGGAAAAGACCTGAGCTATCCCACTGTGGTCAATAATGTCTTTCTCAATATGGAAAACTGCTGTTAATGGGCAGAGATATTGGCCCCTGTTTCCTGGAGGGAATAGGAAAGTGGAAGCTGGGCCTCTTGAAAGGACAGCCACTGGGAAAGCTCCCTGGGCTGTTTACACTGCTAATCTGCTAACCAGGGGGCAAGTGCATTTCCTTCTTAAACAATCAAGAGACTACTTTCTTTTTGATGCTTGAATTTAAAGGAACAATTATTGATTGCAAAATGTTTGTTTTCAAATTAAGGGAATTGTCATGCTACAGTGAATAATGCCAAATTGCTTGGTGTTTTGAGTTTATTTTTAATGTTTCCTATTCACTGAGGATCAACTCTAAAATACCAGTTAAATCTAAATTTAAGTTTCCAAATGATTTCATGCAGTTCTATTGATGTGGATTATTCATGAAACCTACATCTTATACATTCCAGTGTCCTTTATGGAAGTCACAAATGTCTTAAGTAGAGAAAAAAATTTCATGGCTTTAATTTTGTTAACTGTGGCTCAGTTCAGGAGCAGTAAGTCACAAATGAAAATCAAATGGCACCATTGTGTCAGTAGCTAATAACAAAGGCTTTATCTGAGAGAAGCACACACAGAATTAAAAGGGTGAATGAGGATAGTGTAGTTGGTAGCTGAGTGATAACTCCAGGGTAACACATGGAAGTTTTCCTTTCACTTTGCTATGATGATAAAGAGAGTGGGCGGGACATGGCCGTGCACAACTGTAATACCAAAAGACATAAGAGACTGAGAGAGAAAGTTGGCAAGTTCAAGCCAGCATCAAATTTAGGGACATGTGAAAAAAATAAACAATAAGTATTTAAATTCATCAAGGGAAAAATAAGTGAACCCAGTGAAAAGCCATGGTATACATTTCACTTTACTGTAGACTTTAATGCCCAAAGCCCTCCTTTGCTCTACAGATCCTTATCAAGATGCCTTCCTTGTCCCTCTTTTCATTTTTTTATCTTTTCCTTAAATACTGTGATTGTCAGCTTTCATTACTAATAGATAAGAGGCTATGCGGAAAAGGGAAAGATTGTCTTACAAAATCTTAGAAAGCTCTGGGTATTTCAAAGATATTTTTAGTAAAAGCACAAAAGTAAATTTAGTAGGTCTTTATCATCTAGAATTTGTGTAAGACAATTGATACCATCCTCACACATCCATGATTCTATACAGCATTACTTAGATTTATAGGGCGATTTCATGTTGCTCATGCTTATCAGTAAATGAGCCTGAACACTCATGTGCCCTAACTTACTAGGGCATTTCTTGTCTTTATTGGAAATCTTTAGTCAAGGAAGAGATGTCTTATTCTCTGTTTGGTAATGTACAGTTGTAAGGGGTAGATAAAATGGCCTCTTGATCTCTCTTCTCTGAAATTCTATGATAAAAGCTATGATTAAAAAATCTTCTGTTCCTTTGAAGAAGACAACCAGCTCTTTGCTATCTCTGCTTGGGAACTCAGAAGAAATGAAGCCAAACTTGATCATGGAGAACTTGGCTTATTTCTGTGTACAGTTTCTAGTGGTCAGGGCATTTAGTCAACGACATTGATAGAAATGGAGGCTAGTGACATGAAGTTGAGGGTACTCTCTCACGGGGTGGAACTCTGGCTCTTGATCACTGTGTGATGTGGATAAACGTTTTCATCTACCTATTTCACTTTTCCAGCTGCCAAATGTAGGTGTTTGATTTCTGTTCTCCCTAAAGTTCCTCTGTGTTCTGAAATTCAAGAGTCTAGGATGAAGAGTTCTACAGTGTGGGGGCTGGATGATTGCTCAGGGCTCTCCTAGTCCCAGGAGAATTTGAAGGAAAGACTTTGGGAGGAAAGAGGATGAAACATAATGCTCTTGTAGATCCTTGGGGATTTATAGGAGAAGATTTTATGGTAAGTAAAATTTTATGGTAAGTAGATTCCTTATAGCTGTATGACCATTCCACGTTGAATAGAAGGAGGGAAATTGGGCTATAAGCTCCTAATTTACAATTAGCCAGAAAAATTGGATTTTCTTAAAATGGAGGAGTGCAGCTTCCAGGAAGTATTTCTAGTTCAGTGCTCTGCTGTTTTCAAAAGGACACATAATCCTATTTATTCAAATCCCTTGGTGACACACCAGCATCACCTTGCCTTGCTAAATATTAAATAAACTGATTTTCTTCAAAGTATACTTTCCACCCAAATTGAGTTTATCTGTACATATATATATATATATATATATATATATATATATGAAATAGGAAATATCTATTTCTTATATGCATATGAAATAGAATGCTTACTAGGAAGGATTAGTAGAAGAGCCCTTGTTGAGAGCAATATTTTCCTACTTGGAAAAATGAAAAGGAAATAAAAGTAGCTTCCAAATCTGTCTTATCAATAATCTTTCCAGAAACAGCAACACAACATGCCAGACTTGCCTCAAGATAAATCCACAAAGTGCCATTTGGGAGCTCTAGGATTTACTACTTGCCCTTTCAGAAAATTTGTATCACCCTAATATAAAACCAGACATATCAAGGAAAGAAACCTTGAGACCAATATCTCTGATGCACATAGATGCTAAAATTCTTTTTTTAACATTTATAAATTTTATTTCTCTATTTTCATTCATGCTACAAATGCAGTAGTCAAAATGTTTATGGTTTTATCTTTCTTTTACTCTGCATTCCCATAGTTTCTTTTCCTTCCTATACTTTTCTTTGTAAAATTTTCTTTTCTTCTATTACTTGATCTCATTGCTTCCTATATATATCTTGAAAGACCTTTGCCACAATTATGATACTATAGTAAAAACATTTCTTTTGCATTAATGTTTTGTTGGTATCTGCTCAGAGAGTCCATACAAACATCCTTTGTTTGGAGTGTTTCCTTCGGTTTGCTCTTGCTAATGGAGGTCAGGAAAGTATATCTGTTAGGAAGTTCTGGGGACTGGTAATTTGTGATCCATCTGATACACAAATAGGACAGAGAGTTAGAATTATAAACTGATGGAACAAAACAAAACAACAGTGCTAATCTGTGTTCCCACTTTCACTTCACATCACTCTTTACATAGGTTATATTTTTAAAACAAATAAAAACAAGTGCAAATATTTTAATTGCCTTATTAAACTTGGTAGAACATTACATAATACATAATATTAGTCACTTTTAATATATTACAAATATATTTTCTTTTCTTTTTTTTTTTTTTTACTAGCAAATTGCATACAAAAATATATTTAAAAGTTAGTACACCACGATCAAGCTGGGTTCATTCCAGGGATGCAAGTTTGGTTCAATATACAGAAATCAATAAATTTAACTCATCACATCAATAGACTTAAATATAAGAATCACATTATTATCTCAATATATAAAGAAAAAAGTATTTGCCAAAATTTAGCATCAATTTATGCTCAAACGTCTAGAAAAACTAGGGACAGTAGGAACATACCTCAACACTGTAAAAGGTATACATGCTAAATCCAAGGCCAACATCATTCTAAATGAAGAAAAATTGCAAGCATTCCCTCTAAAAACTGGAGAAAGATTTCTCATAGACTCTCCTCTGATCCCCCACCCCTAGGAATGAGACCCCCACACTGACATAGTAGTTAGGAAAGAAGGAACACTGGGGGAATGTTACTGTTTCTCAGTTCCATGACATGGACAATTCGTCTGTATTGGTGGGAAATAAAAATTGTCTAAGTGGTAGACTTGGAATTTTTGGCAATTGACAGGAAGATTTTTATAACCACATTAGTATCAATCATACTGTAGTGATTTTAATTGCTAAAACCCACCATTAATGATGAATATGTTTAAGTGTCTTTTGTGTCTTTCAGGGTGAGGAAAATACTAGAAACTTGAGTTAGATCATAAAGAGGAAATACTGAGAACTGATGTTTTTAGCTTGGCACCAAAGTGTTTCAGAATCAGAAGTTCAGATCACCCTCTGTGGAATACTTCTATCAACATGATGAAAGATGAGATAGAAGTATTTTAGGTAAAACTTAAAGCCATCATTGTAAACATCACACACACACACACACACACACACACACACAAACACTTAGCAAAAATACAAAAACCTGCATGAGATATCTACATTTTTGCCGAACATGGTGGTACACACCTGTAATCAGCAACTCAAGAGGATGAGACAGGAGGATCATGGGTACAAAGCCAAACTCAGTAATTTAATGAGGTCCTAAATAACTTAGTGAGACCCTGTCTCAAAATAAAATATAAAAAGGGATGGGGATGTGACTCAGTGGCTAAGGACCTACTATGGTTTAGATGTGATGTCCCCCAAAGGCTCACATGTGAGACAATGCAAGAAGGTTGGGAGGAGAAATGATTAGCTCATAGCCTTAACCTAGGACCCAAGTGAATTAATTCCTGGTGGGATTAACTGAGTGGGAACTGGAGACAGTGGGTGTGGGGTGTGGCTAGAGGAAATGGTTCATTGGGGACATGGCTCTGGGGTATATATACTGTATATATTCTGTTTTCTGATGACCATGTGAGTTGCTTTCCCCTGACACCCTCTTCTACCATGATGTTCTGACTTTCCTTGAGCCCTGAGGAATGGAAACAGCCTTCTATGAACTAAGACCTCTAAAACCATGAGCCCCCAAATAAACCTTTCCTGCTTTACAGTTGTTCTGGTCAGGCCCTTTAGTCACAGCAGTGAAAAAGCTGACTAAAACAGGGCTCCTGGGTTGTTCAATTCTCTGATATTATATATATATATATATATATATATATATATATATATATATATATATATATATAATTATTCTAATGTGATTAGGAACCACTTTTTGATTTATAAAATTTGGCTTCAGTATTTCTTAGATTCACTCAGTATTTAATAATTAACTTAAAGTCTTCAGTGACTTTCTTGTCTGATTTTATTCTTGGTTAATTGTTTTATAAAATACACCCTGATTTTGATTCTGAGTTCTTCACAATTTTAATACTCTTTCTTTCAAAAACATGCTGGAGTTCTCCTTGCATTGTGGCTCACTAAAAGAGTGATGCTCACTTTGGGTTGTCATTTGAATTGGTGCAAGCTTTTGAATAAAACAGGAAAGTTAGAAAATGAAAATGTCCAATGAAAATCACCAGAAAGCAGTGAGCTTAACAAAAACCTTTACCAAGGTGTCATAACTTTTCATGATACTATACCATCTATGAACTTGAAGTCACTATTGAAAGGGTATTTGTCATTATTTTTTCTATCACTAGTCATTTTTTCAAATACTGCTTATGTGTACATATTCTGTGACGTCAGAACACATTTTGCACCAATAAATATAGGCTTTATATTTACTGGGGTCATATACACATTAATGTGATACATAAAACATTTCTGAATCACTTCCAAATTTTGTGGCAATTCATGTGTAAATACTTTTATGCATTTCATTTTGTTCTCAAATGCAGCATTCTAATCTCTAAAGCAGGTGATGATTTCCTAGTGGCTCTACTCATCAGTGGCATAAACATTGATTTATTCGACCTAAAAGAAAACATTTTTTACAGTCTTTCTCTCAGAAGAGGAATCATGTGTTTTTCCAGTAACAATTTAGATATGTCAATCTGAGATGCTTCCTAGAGTTTGGATTTCATCTATACATATATATTAATTTGACCAAATTAATTAATAGAGATAATAAATGACTTTATCTAGTGTCTCATCAATCTCAATTCTTAAGTACCCTAAGTAATTGTCTTTATGGTAAGAGCCTAGTTCAGCATGATTAACATAGCTAATTGGGACAGAGTTTGGCTACAAAGTTTTATATTTGGTTTCAGTTATATTTACACAAACATGGAAAAAGTATATGAGTTTTGAGCATTTCAGCGTGTTCTTAAGAAGCTTATTTCTTCCACCCTCCCCTCCTTATGTCAATTCCACTCTCATTTTCTTTTGCTGCTCTTCAACCTGCTGCAAGAATGGGAAGCTAAAATAAAGGTGGTCCTGCAAATACAATATTTCTCTAAAGAGAAGGTGTGAGTGCACACCCACACACAGAATATTCAAGTAATTATTATAGAGGTTGGACCTGAGGTCCCGTGCTGTATGTCACAGACATTTGGAACACATTTTTTCCAATGACCATCAGTTATTTGGATCTTTATAAATGTTGCTAAGTCCTATTCACTAATGCAGTTTGCCCCCCCAAAATGTATTCGGGATCAAAGTAACTTGTGGGATTCCAGGCCCCTTTTTCAAGTGTACTTTATGGGAAAGTTTAAAGATAGTTGTGTGGAAAGTGATCTGTTGAAATAAAATGACCATATGCTAAAGACAGAAGATAACCAAGAGGACAGTGTTTGTCATTTGTGGTATTTGACAGATTTGTTATTTACATCAAGTAACAAACTTTACAAAGCAACAAAGAAGAAAATTAGCCAACTTATGCATTAAACCCCCACCAATACAGGGTAACTGATGTTCTTTCAACCTGGATCTTGTTTCCTTACATGAACATCTGAAATTATTGCCCTTTTCTACAGATATTTATTAAAACGTTATATAGAAACTATACTATTTTCCCTTTTCAGTGTTTTTCCTGATTTTGATTGCCTGATTCTGTATTTATTAGACCCAATATATTATTTGGAATAAAAGATTAGTCCATTGCTCAGCATCTCTTTTATCTGTTTATTTTTAAAATCTAATCTAAATTATAGGATTTATGTTTCATGCATTGTTCTTTGGCAAGTTTGAATAACTTCAATTACTTATTGAATCTCATCCAACACGATCAGATCTTTAACCAAGGTGAAGTTCAGCTTTGCCATAGAGGCTTTAGCTTGAACCAAGGAAAAGGAATCTGGCTAACCTAGGGAGGCATATTGACTTTCTTCTTTTAAAATTATATATATTTTCCTTCATTTAACAATTCTGGGGGATAAATAAAAATTATGAACTCTGAAAAATATTTGAACGAAAATAATAAAAGTCACCTTCAAAAAATTTCCAAACCACTAATAATAAATAACAACTTAATAATTACAGATGTTTCCTTCTAATCCTTTTATGTATGTGCCTGGGTACACTTAACTTTCTTTTTTTCCCAACATTAGAATAATAGTCTTTATCTCAATTACCTCATTAGTATCCTCTATATTCTTAAATACTCTTTTAAAATACATGATAGAATATATTGGAGTACAAATAAAATTTTTTAAAGGAAACTTGGAGAACTTTAAAAGGTAAAAGGACAAAACAAAAATCACCTATAATCTTATTCAGAATTTTTACATTTTTGTGAATGTCCTATCTACTCCCCAAATATTTTTACTGGCTGGATAATATTCTATCATAAAGTATATCACTGTATATGTCCAATTCTCCTGTCTCATGATGTGTTGTTATTTCCTGAATTTTTAAATTTTAAAAACTGTTTTTTATTGCTTATTCATCCCTATGTATGTGTCAAGATTCTGATTTTAAAACAGATTCCTATAAGGGGACTTACTGGATCAAAAAGCATGTATTTTAAAACCTTTTGTTGCACACTGGCAAACTGCTGTTGAGAAAGATGGATGAAAGATGGTACATCACATCTTCATACATTTCCATGGATGCATCCTGCTGTGATTAACCTTGTATTTTCCTGAGTTCCCCACAGTATTTTTATTTGTATTAATATGCTTATTTTTATATTATACTGATGCTATTATCATTACCCTGTATTTTTCTTTATTATAAATCTTCTCACCTACATTTATCCTTCAGTCTTCCTTAGTAATTGATAGAGATTCCCTAAAAATAATGGATATTTTGAAAAATATTGATTTGAGGTGATTCAAGTAGGAAAATTAGACTTGGTAGTATTTGACAGATACCACCTTCAAGACACCTTCTAATTAATACAATAAAAAGTGAACAAGTCAATAATACTTAACATTTTATAAATAGTACATAAATGACAAATGATTTTTTAAGTGTCTCATAATTGAAAGAGAAGAAAAACCTGAATTTATAGTGGTATTTCTCAAAGACCATTGCTCATCAAATCTAATTAGAAAGGGGGTTTTCCCTTCAGGACCAGTGTTATTACCATTATATCTCTTATTTGCAGGAACATACTTGTCATTAAAAATGTGATATTATTTGCAATGATCTCTAAAAACTATAGGAATCAAGCAGTGACATGAATTTATGATTATTTTAGTGCATAAATTTTATTTTGCTAGAAAGTACTATACCATTTTGGAAGAAGTAGATAAACATGAGAACTGGAGGTGGACACTGGGAAAGGGCCTTGGTCTTGATTACAACTTGTGAAACTACATTTGTTATTATAAGTAACAGTTGTTATCTACAGAAAAAATATTTTAACGATTCTGCCCACACACCAAAAAAAGACAGTAGTTGTAGGAAGAGAGACAATACGAGGAAAAATGTCAAACCAAATACATTTTTTAATGCATAAATGTGAAATCAATGACAAATTAAGGTTTTTAATAAATTTTATTTTCAAAAGACTTTTGACTAGCTCCTTGAACTTATGGTCTCACTTTATAACAAAAATCTTTCTGCTACAGAGTTTAAAGTCTAGACGGTTCCATAAAATATCAGACAAAATACAGCTATACTACTGTGAAGAAATAAGTGAAGTAGAAACCATTTAGGTGATGAAATGAAGGCTAAGTGAATATATTTAGTCATTTATAGGGGAATTAAATTTTATATTCTTTCTTCTTGAATGATAATGATGTTGATGTATAATGCACCTCCTTTTAAAAATTATTACAGACTGTTGTGTGTTATTCTCATCATTGACAGTTCTCTTCCACTTCAGACTCCCTCATATCATCTTCATCAAATTACAACCATCTTTGGAAAACTGTGCCTAATAATACACAGAGCAAATCAAGACACCTTCTAATAAATGCAATAAAAAATGTACATACTGTATAATTTTAATCATTTTTGAGTATATAATATACATTCACATTGTTAAGGAACCATCATCACTATCCATCTCTATTGTAAATGATAACATAAAACAATAACTTGACTTTAAAGAAAATAAGATAACTTACTCTGAACCAAGTATGAGTGGCACGGAAACATGGATTCAAGTTGCCTGAATGACTTGTTCTGCTGTGGAAGAGATTACCTGAACTTATAGCCAAAGAACAAAAGTCATGAATCAATATTTTTAAGAAATATGTTGGTGAGGCCAGTAGGTAGGTGAGCTGTAGCAGAGATGGAAAGTTTTTTATATAGGTATCTACTGTTGCAGCCTTCTTAGCTTTAGGGTTGGTGGAGACTAGAGGTCTGTTAAGCTGTTAATACGTTCTAAGAGGTTTACCTAATAGGAGAATGTTAGGTGAGATACAAAAGTTTAAGTAAATGACTCTTTCTAAGGCCCTAATGTAGCCCAAGCTAATTTTGTCTCTCAACCTGCAACTTGCAGCTCTCCATAATCAGGATGTTCTCAGCTGAGGTCAGTGTGCTTGATCTTTAATACAGATGTGGCACTGGGGAATAAAACTGACTGATTTATGTTATATGCATGTACAACTGTGTCACAATAAATTTGATTATTATGTATAAATTATAATGCACCAATAAAAATTAATTCAAAATTTTTTAAAAAGTGAACAAGTCAATAATACTTAACATTTATAAATAGTACATAAATGACAAATGATTTGTGATGCACTGATGTATTCTGGGGTCAGAGATGACTATCACTAGGTCTGTAAGTCACCTAAAGTTGACTTCTGGATATAGGAATACATTGTTTGTGTCTTTAAAGTTGCTATTGAGAGTAATGCTTATAGATGTTATTCATTATGACCACCTCCCCGTGTCACATACACATCTCAGATAGTCTTTGATTCCTATGACTCTGTATCCTTTGTTGAGTAGTGTTTTGCCAAACAGACTGAAAAAATTCACCACACAGATTCATGAAAGGGACAATAAGCAAATTTAGTTGGCAAACCTCTTTAAAAATTTATTTTCTTGTCTGTAAAATGGGGATAATAATAATACCTGCAGCTACCAGGAAACTGTCAGAGCTGTGCACCTGGAGAGATGGTGCACATTTAAGTATTTGACACAGGCCTTGTCATAAGACAAATATGGTCATTATTATCATTCCTTATTTTATACTAAATTTGAGCAATGCTGTACTCTACCAATATATAAAACAGAATGACAATCACCAAATCTTTGGGGAATAGTTTTTAGTGGCAAGTTTTCTGACAAACATAGTGGAAGATATAAGCAATTCTAAAATTGAATCTTTATTATTTAATTGTCTAGCTTAGGATGAAAATCATATCAAATTTATCTGGCTATATGAAATCTTTTAAGTGCCAAATAAGATATACAAACAGCTGCTCTAAAATATGAAAAGAATGTATAGAATTTGTGAATTTCTTCTCTGTGACTTTTATTAGTTACCTACAAATGCCTGTCATCTTTTCCCCCCATTTTTCTGAGAAAGAGAAAGTGTCAAAAGAAGAGATTCATTTAAAAGCAGAATCAAAATAAGGGATAATAGGTCAACATTCATTAATTATTCAATGATTAGGTACCTCTTGTTTGCCACTACTACATCCAACACTCAAATGAATGCTTCAAGACATAAATTATGCATTAAGTAATACAAAAGAAATGAAACATAGGATTTATCAAATACTTATTCAAATAAACTAATGACTGAGTTAATCAGGAAGGATGTAAATTAATTATAATAGGATGTCTCTTATTATATGCCTAGTAGTCAATAATAAGTGTCAAAGCAGGAATTTTAAACAATTTAAAAATAAATGCATATTTTATTTTAATTAAAGTGTGTGAATGTACTTTTATTCACTATATTTTAGTAGAACAATTAACATTTTTTCATTAAGGATCCATCATTGACAAACTTACTTGTGCTTTCACATTTGCTCAAATCACACTCACTGTGTATGAGTTTCTGTTTAATTTCTTTTAAGATAGTTGAAAGGCAATCAAATTGCAAGTTCATCCAGAGTTTACAACAATTCTTTTTTTAAAATAATTTTTAGATGTTGATGGATCTTTCTTTTATTTATGCTGAGAATCGAACCCAGGGGCTTCACACGTTAGGCAAGTGCACTAACACTGAGCCACAACTTCAGCCTCCCAATTCTTTATAAAAGTCTTTCCCGCAGCAAAACATAAAGTTAAACAAAATAACATTCATTTTTAAAGAGTATTTTCTACTATTTACAAAGCATTATACTTGGTTTTCATAAGAAAATCTATTCTTTAAAATACTCATTTATCATTGGCCCTTATCAAATCAAATAATATAACTGCAAAAAAGTGGCATAAACAGATTTGAGAATATATATCTTTGCCCTTGTTAATGGGTAATTCTGCTGTCCAGCTATACCTGAGGACAATCTACTATATACACCTGCTCAATGTACCATGGACAGCATGAAATTTGTCACTGATACTGGTTAGGAATGATTAAGTTGTACCGAGCACTCACAACTAACAGGCCATTGGTTTTAGCCTATCTTGATGAACTCACAGTCTAGTGAGGAAGGCAGATATGTAAAATAATAATTATCTTGTTACAATGCAAGTTCTATAATAGAGAAATATGTAAATGCCTGAGGCTATGAAGGAGATTTCAAATAACTGAAATGGAGGCATGGAAAAAATGGGGTCAATTGGAGAATATTTGTAAGTTGAATAAAATCTTGGAGTGCGGGTGATATAGAGCATGTGGTGGATGGGTAAAGGGCTCCTATAGGAGGTGACATTTAAGCATTCATCATGCAGTAGACATTTTCATGCTGGGATGGTGTTATTGCCAGATCAGCCACACCTGATTCTGCTATCTGGAGCAATAATCCAAGGTTGTTAATATAACCAAAAGAGCTTGACTAACTTTGTACTTTGGGTGCAA
The DNA here is from genome assembly GCF_052094955.1 of Ictidomys tridecemlineatus. Classification (NCBI taxonomy): domain Eukaryota; kingdom Metazoa; phylum Chordata; class Mammalia; order Rodentia; family Sciuridae; genus Ictidomys; species Ictidomys tridecemlineatus. The sequence continues at coordinate 47,845,535 of NC_135490.1, forward strand.
ATTTTTCTCTCTGTGGTCACATTATGCTACTATAAAAATCTATGAGACTAGATTCATGGGGCTTATGGATTCTAGGCTTCTTCATTCTGGGAAAAGTTTCTAACTCAGATACTGAAAGGTGTGGATACACAATGAGTCAAAGCCCAGGAATGAGAAGAATCTGGCATGTCACAGAAAAAGAGGCATTTTTACCGCCCTACTTTGGCTTGAACACACATTGTAATTTTTGAAAAGTAGTGCATTCCCTAAAGAAATAGAACACCTAGTAACTCTCGTTTTAGTGGAAAGGCCAGATCTAACTGCAGCCAGATTAGTAAGTAATTTATTCTTTCCTAAAATTGTACAAACCCACTCAGAGCCAATGGGGACCCTAACTGCTCAGGAAACTGTATTAACTTTAGTCAGTGAAATCCTAGTGAGTATAGCAATGAAATATTTCAGGCACTATTCACTTGCCTTAGTTAGTTTATTTTGCTTTAGGATGACAAAGTGTGCTTCAAGTGCAGCTGGTAGAACACACTGGTGCTGAATGTTTAGTGATGATTTTAGTCAAACCTTGACAACTATCCAAGCATCTATGCCATAGCTCTTGGTTAAAAAAAAATGTGGAATGACACTGATTTGTTTTCTCTTTCTTTCTCTCTTTCTTTCTTTCTCTCTTTCTTTCTCTCTTTCTTTCTCTCTTTCTTTCTTTCTTTCTTTCTTTCTTTCTTTCTTTCTTTCTTTCTTTCTTTCTTTCTTTCTTTCTTTCTTTCTTTCTTTCTTTCTTTCTTTCTTCTTTTTTCTTTGTGGAAAGTTCCTCATGAAGACTATAGGAGTTTCATGGAGAAATTAAATAAACCAAGCATCCACACATTATTGCCTACATTCTTACAATTTTATACCAGTTCTTGGGATCACTTCATTCTTTTTCAAGGCTGTTGTGGGATAAGACTATGAAGGAAAGGTCTGGAATCCTTTGCATATATTTAAGTCTAACTCCTGCTATCAGAATGGCCGGGGTCCTCAAGCCTCAGCCTTATAATAGGGGAAAGTGAGTACAGAAATACCCATCTGACCTCTTGGCATTCCCATTGATATAGAACAACAAAGAGTGCTTTGAGAACTACAAAACACTGACCATGTCGAAAATATTAAATAACATGACACTTATTGTTGATTTTATAAGGCAATTACAGTGTCACAAAATCATGTGTGGCACCAAGTTCCATAAAGCAGATTTGAAATATGTTATCAGTTTTCAAATCTCAAGCTCAAACTCTTTCCTGTGTCCCCTGTTAGCAAAATATTTGAGTGAATTCTCATGCTTTTATATAGTGCATGTGTGTTTTTGTTAACATATTATTTGTATATGGATACAATATCTTTATTTAATTTATTTATTATTATGTTGGGCTGAGGATCAAATCCAGTGCCTCATGTGTGTGAGGCAAGTGCTCTACCACTGAGCCACAACCCCAGCCCCTTAGATAAACTTTTTAATGAAGCCAAAACTAGCTAAATCCAGAAGAGTAGTGATCAAGTTGTGCTCCATGTATCAGCAGCGTCACCATCACCTGGGAACTTAGAAATTCATTAGGGCTCACCTCAAAACTGAATCAGAAATCCTGGAGGAAAAGGTCCAGCAATTCATGTTTTAACCAGCTCTCCAACTGGGTGAACCAGTGATATTGGAGTAAATTAACAAAACAGATTTTAAGTATTTGCGTTTATTTATTTGTACATTTTTATTGCTTAAGTATTTGCATTTATTGATGTATTACTCCAAAAAATATAGTTAGGGACTTTTGACATACCACACTATCTTTGCCTTTGCCATAATTGACCTAACATCTCATCACCTTTGCCATTTTTTATTGGTTAAGAATTAAGTTCCAAGTACTGTTCACAGTCAAAAGAAGGAAATTACACATGTTCATGGATCATTGGGATTCAACTTAGAATTCTACCTATTATACCATAATGGAAGGCATGGTAATTATCCTAGGAAATGTATGAAATATCCATTTTGGAAATGAGATGTTTAGATTATTTGATTGGCTAGAGAAAGCATCAAACCTGCTAGCCCAACTTACCAGCACCTTTGAATCAAGAAATAGTCACAGTCAAAGTGCTATTGATCCTTATTTTCTATTTCATGGTGGGGGGTCTGCCACTTAACTTGACAGATGTCTCTGGCTGGTTACTTTGGGAGATGGTTGCAACTGCCTCCACATGAACACTTCTCATGAGGCACATGCCAAAGTGTCCGAAAATAGAGAGTGGGAATTCCCTTGGTTTATAATGTCTATTTTGTGACTATTTATAAATAAACATTTAAGACTTAGCAGTATTTACCCTAAGAGTTGCTTTCATAGAGCAGATTATTGGTACAGAAGTGGTAAGAGGACACCACTGCTACTACTATCTCTAATCCCAAGGGAATATGATTATTTACCAAAATAGGGAAAAAGAAAATTAGCATAGGTCAGTTTACATAAGAAATGAAGTACTTGCATTATACATTGTTACATACTCTGGGCTGCCAAGAAATCCTAGAAGGCTAGGTTAACAATTAAATCACATGCTTGCATGGCAATCAGTAAGACTTCAAAATAGCATGATACGGATATTGGAGAAAATGTACACTGGGAGAAGCTTTTAAGTTTGAACGTCAGCCTCTTTATTCAGAGTTCTAAATATACTGCTGACAGAGTCCAACAATAAACCTAAATGCCTGACTTCATAGAGTTGATGAATCTTTCCATTGCTTCAGTTTCTCGGGGAAAAGAGCTCAAGTTCCCTGAAATATATGAGGCTTCTTAACAGGATATTTGACCTGAACACTCAACCAGTTTCATTTAATTCTGTGGTAATGATCCTGGAATCATATGTTATACATGAAAGATTAACAAGGATGTTTTAGTATTGGATGCCATGTTGAAAATAAAGCATATAAAATCCTTTAAAAGCCGGCCAGGTGATGCACACCTATAATCCCAGTGGCTCAGGAGGCTGAGGCAGGTGGATCATGAGTTTAATGCCAGTCTCAGCAAAAGCGAGGCATTAAGAAACTCAGTAAGACCCTGTCTCTAAATAAAATACAAAACAGGGCTGGGGATGTGGCTCAGTGGTCGAGTACCCTTAGTTCAATCCCCAGTACCCCTAAAAAATAAATTTAAATTTTAAAAATCCTTTCAAAACTATCCAATGAAGATATTCCTTTAAAAACAAGGTGTCTTTTGCTAAATGTATACATTATAAGTAAGTCTGTTAGGAAAATCTCTTGAGTTGCAGACTCTGCAGTCTTTAAATTCCCTAGTGTGATTGAAAATGAAAACAAACAAATCAACAGAAAAAGAAACGCTGGCAATATTTTTGAGTCATTTCTGTCTTGAATTCATCAAAGGTGAAGACACTGGTATCTGAGTTTATGCTGTTCTATAACTTCCTTGGACTCTCTGTTTTTTGTTTGTTTGCTGTGTCTTATCATTGTTAATTAACTGATTCAGCATTCATTCTATCTCTAAATTTCTTTGAAATATCAAGTATGCCTTGTGACTACCATGTTGCAAACACAGCATCAATTAACTTACCAAAACAGAACTTTGGTGATAGCTGTCCAAGTTAGAGCACTCTCCACGGAAGACTTATTGCTCTGGAATTACCTTTCTCTCTTACACTGATGAAACTAGGTTTGGTAGATAAGAAAGATGAAAATGTAAGGGGCTGCTTTTTAGAGGGAATGATGGGCTTTTTTGAAAAGGGCAAGTCTTTATATTTGGTGCCTCAACTCTTAAAAAAAACCTCCTTAAAATCATCTCTGATCCTTCACAAAGCAGTTGATATGATTATCACTGAATGGAATGATTATTTTCTGCAAGGATCCTGTGTGTGAATCAGGCTAGGCAGGGGAGGATTATTGTCCTTATTGTCTCTGATACCACTTTGGTTCACCCTGAATGCTGAGTTTGGATTATAACTTTCTAAATGATTTATTTACCCAGTTTTTTCTTCTACAAGCCGATTCATAGCCAGATTAGTATCCCTTGCTATATTCAGTCTCCCTTGTGCAAAATTTACACTCTAAAATTAAAAATTATTGTGGAGGAATGTGTCCTAAGAAGTTCAAACACTGATGTACATTTTATATTTTATAAGCTATTTGAATACATACACAATTTTTGTTAAATAAGGAAAAGTGACTTATTTGTGGTTTGGGTAAAGCCCATCTTCTTAGATTAATTTTTTTTTAATCATTGCTGCTGTCATTGCCCACAATAGGGACTCAAGTACAGCATCAGCAACTCATGTTAACAGAGTGTTCCCTGTCCTTCTATACCAAGCTAGAAAATGTATTAGAAAGGTTTCAGATAACATTGATTAAATTAGTGTGTACCTGTGATTTCACTAATACTCTTCTAGGAGCCTAATAATCCAATCTTTGCTCTTAAGAGAAAAAAAAAAAACTAATTCAACAGAAAACTTTTTGTCATATCAAGTGTATTTATTAATGAAATCTAATTAGCCTGTCACTGATTGATCTTTGACACAAAATCCAAAGGCTATCTGTCAGTGTAATTGCTATATTATTAAGTGCATCTGTACACATTTATATTGTAAAATTACATATTCTTATATAGTCTTAAGATTTAAAAAATTAACAATCTGAATTTTCTCTAATATCTTTATATTCTTAATTTTCTTATTCTAGTATCTGAACTCCTAAAGCTAGAATAATGCAGAACAGCTGTATTTATTCATCAGTGATAGAAGGTCAAAGGAAGATGGTAATGAAAGAAAAAACAAATTTCCTCAGCATAAGCTTTGCCAGTTATTGCTAAGTTGTAGCTGCCTTACATTTTTAAAGCATGACTAAAGCAAACACTAAATTTTTCACAATTGTACAAATTAACAATGTACGCTATCTTTACCATATGATTTGACTTTGAACATGTCTTGACATTTTGCTGTTCCTTTAACATTCCTTAGTTGGCACAAAATGGAAAATATTTTTTTCTGAACAAAAACATGAACAAAGTATTCTTTGTAAAGTATGCAAGTCAAATATTTAGTTATGAAGCAAGCCATCATGTGCAACCATTATCTGCTCATAGTTTTCCTTTTGGGAAATATACATTTTTAACAGATGCTGTCACTGAATATAAAGCAAAAGGGAAAATCAGAAAAAAAGATATCTTTATTTTTTCCCTTCCACAACAGTTATACAAAAATGCTTTATTGCTTTTTATTGCAGGTAGATCATATGCAGTTGAATCAGTTATCAATGTACTATTGCAAGGCTTATGATGAAAAACTGTGATTATATTTTACTATTCACTACATATTATTCTATCATTGCCAATTAATGTTAGGACTATTTAAACGTTTAAACATTTGCTGGCATGATATTTAGAATTTGTTATTAGAGTGTCATAAGAAGGATGTACTGGGTTGGTGGTGATTGACTTATCCCCATCACACTGAACCTTCCACTCTTCTTCCACTTTGTCCTCCCTTGGGAAAAAAATATGTTAGAAGCCCATATCTATAATTCTTTCCAGCAGTACCATCTGGTTCCTTGGCACCAGAAGTTATACTGGTTCTTTACGGTTGCTACTGAATTTGTCATATTGTTAGACAACATATAGGGTGTTCTTGCTATATGATCCTAATTTTCTTTCAACTGGTTATTGATTATTATTTAGAGAATCTTCTTTTGCCACTTCTGAGAGTATAGCAGGATGTTATTGTGACAAAATTTTCGTATCGTTAAACAAGTTGTATGTCAGCCTGGAGATTCTTTACCCTGTATTATTTTTTGTTGAGTTCTCCCTTTCAAGAGAGATTAATTTAAAGTTAACCATTAAGGTTTACTATTTCATTTAAAGCCTATGTATCCTTTTAAGAATCATGAAAATGTATATTTAAAATGCTGTTATGACTACAATTGTCATGTCCCATTTGTGAATATTTAGAAATCTCTATCAGTAGCTCAGATAACCTTCTAAATCCAGCAATACTTTATCCGTGTTTAAAGATAACTGCCTGTGTGAATATTTTTTTTATTTTGTAGATGAGGTGGTTCTACTGTCACGTATAGTAACATTTGGAAACAATTTAAAAATAGAATTGTGGAAAGTTCATCTGAATTTCAATAATTAAAAAGAAATTCCCAAGCACACATATTTCTTCAAACTTCAGCAGTTTTTTCATCTTACATTCTCAAATAGAAACTTTTGATGAAAGCAAAATTATTTGGCCCACTTTTTTCTAAAGATCATAAACAAAAATAACTTCTTAAGCTCTTAAAGAATCTGCATAGAAAGCAGATCACTTTGACAATATTTATTTTATCATATTTTATTGGATTTATTTTTTATTTATATATGACAACAGAATGCATTACCATTCTTATTAAACATATAAAGCACAATTTTTCACATCTCTAAGTATATACAAGTATACTCACACCAATTCATGTCTTCATACTTGTACTTTGGATAATAATGATCATATCATTCCACCATCATTTATAACACCATGTCCCCTCCCTTCCCTTTCAACCACTCTGCCCTGTCTAGAGTTCATCTATTCTTCCCATGCTCCCTCTCCCTTTCCCACTATGAATCAGCCTCCTTATATCAGAGAAAATATTCAGCATTTGGTTTGAGGGGATTGACTAACTTCATTTAGCATTATCTTCTCTAACTCCATCCATTCAGCCACTTAAGGGCATCTAGGTTGGCTCCACAGTTTAGCTATTGTGAATTGTGCTGCTATAAACATTGATGTGGCTGAGTCTTGTAGTATGCTGTTTTTAAGTCCTTTGGGTATAGGCCGAGGAGAGGGAAAGCTGGGTCAAATAGTAGTTCCAGTCCCAATTTTCCAAGAAATCTCCATATTGATTGCACCAATTTGCAGTCCCACCAGCAATGTATGAGTGTACCTTTTTCCCCACATCCTCACCAACAATTATTGGTGTTTGTGTGCATAATAGCTGCCATTCTGACTGGAGTGTGATGAAATCTTAAGAGTATTTCTTTAATTGCCAGTGATGATGAACATTTTTTAATATATTTGTTGACTGATTGTATATCATCTTCTGAGAAGTGCCTGTTCAGGTCCTTGGCCCATTTATTGATTGGAATATTTATTTTTTGGTGCTTACCTTTTTGAGTTCTTTATATACCCTAATTTGTGTCCATCCTATTCATTGATTCTTGATTTTAATTCTTGTACCACAGAAGTCTCACTAAGGAAGTTAGGGCCTAATCCCACATGATGGAGATTAGGGCCTAATTTTTCTTCTGTTAGATGCAGGGTCTCTGGTTGTATTCCTAAATCCTTGATCCATTTTGAGTTGAGTTTTGTGCATGGTGAGAGATAGGGATTTGATTTAATTTTATTGCATATGGATTCCCAGTTTTCTCAGCACCATTTATGGAAGAGGCTACCTTTTCACCAGTGCATGTTTTTGGCACCTTTGTCTAATATAGATAATTGTAGTTTTGTGGGTTAGTCTCTGTGTCCTCTGTCCTGTACCATTGTTCTACCAGTCTGTTTTGGTGCCAATACCATGCTGTTTTTGTTACTATTGTTCTGTAGTATAGTTTAAGTTCTGGTATAGTGATGCCACCTGCTTCATTCTTCCTGCTTAGGGTTGCCTTAGGTATTCTGGGTCTCTTATTTTTCCAGATGAATCTCATGATTGCTTTTTCTATTTCTATGAGGAATGCAATTTGATTTTGATCCGAATTGCATTAAATCTGTATAGTGCTTTTGGTAGTGTGGTCATTTTGATAATATTAATTCTGCCTATCCAAGAGCAAGGTAGATCTTTCCATCTTCTAAAGTCTTTGATTTCTCTCCTTAGGATTCTGCATTTTTCATTGTATAGATCTTTCACCTCTTTTGTTGATTCCCAAGTATCTTTTTTTTTTTTTGAGGTTATTGTAAATGGGGTAGTTTTCCTCATTTCCTTCTCAGAGAATTTGTCAGTGATATACAGAAATGCCTTTGATTTATTGGCATTGATTTTATATCCTGCTACTTTGCTGAATTAATTTACTAGTCCTAGAAGTTTTCTGGTGGAGTTATTGGGTCTTCTAGGTATAGAATCGTATCATCAGCAAATAGTGCTAATTTAAGTTCTTCTTTTCCTATACATATCCCTTTACTTTCCTTCATCTATCTAGTTGCTCTGGCCCATGTTTCAAGAACTATGTTGAATAGAAGTGGTGAAAGAGGGCATCCCTCTTTTGTTCCAGTTTTTAGAGGGAATGCCTTTAATTATTCTCTGTTTAGAATGACATTGGCCTGAGGCTCAGCATATATAGCCTTTATGATGATGAGAAATATTCCTGTTATCCCTAGTTTTTCTAGTGTTTTGAACATAAAGGGTACTGTGTTTCTGCATCTATTGAGATGATCATATGATTCTTATCTTTGAGTCTATTGATGTGGTGAATTACATTTATTGATTTCTTTATGTTAAACCAACCTTACATCCCTGGGATGAATCCCACTTGATCATGGTGCACAATCTTTTTGGTATGTTTTTGTATTCAATTTGCCAGAATTACATTGAGAATTTTTGCATCTATGTTCATTAAAGATATTGGTCTGAAGTTTTTTTTTTCTTTGATATATCTTTGCCTGGTTTTGGGATCAGGGTGATATTGGCCTCATAGAATGAGTTTGGAAGTGCTACTCTTTTTCTATTTCCTAAAATAAATTGTAGAGTATTGGTATTAGTTCTTTAAAGGTCTTGTAGAACTCGGCTCTGTATCTATCCACTCCTGGATTTTTCTTGGTTGGTAAGCTTCTGATGGTGTCTTCTATTTCATCACTTGGTCTGTTTAAATTGTGTATATCTTCCTGATTCAATCTGGGCAAATCGCACAAGTTAAGAAATTTGTCAATGCCTTTAATGTCTTCCATTTTATTGGAGTATAAATTTTCAAAATAATTTCTAATTATCCTCAGTATTTCTGAAGTATCTGCTGTGAAATTACCTTTTTCATCATGTGTGCTGGATATTTGAGTTTTCTCTCTCCTTCTCTTCATTGTTGTAGCTACTAAAAAGTTTCTTCTCAGTAAAAGAAACAATCTATGAGGTGAACAGAGAGCCTACATCCTTGGAACAAATTTTTACCCATCAAACATCAGATAGAGCACTAATCTCTAGAGTATATAAAGAACTCAAAAAGCTAAACACCAAAAAAACAAATAACCCAATCAATCAACAAATATATGAAAAAAATGTTCATCATCTCTAGCAATTAGGGAAATACAAATCAAAACTACTCTAAGATTCTGACTCACTCCAGTCAGAATGGCAGCTACTATGAAGACAAACAACAGTAAGTGTTGGTGAGGATGTGGGTTAAAAGGTACACTCATACACTGCATATTGGTGAGGCCAATATGGAAAGAAGTATGGAGATTCCTTGGAAATCTGGTAATGGAACCACCATTTGACCCAGCTATCCCTCTCCTTGGCCTATACCCAAAAGACTTAAAAACAGCATACTACAGGGACACAGCCACATCAATGTTTATAGCAGCACAATTCACAATAGCTAAACTATGAAGCCAACCTAGATGCCCTTCAGTGGATGAATGGATAAAAAAATGTGGCATATATATCCAATGGAATATTACTCAGCAATAAAAGCAAATAAAATCATGGCATTTGCAGATGACATTGGAGAAGATGATGCTAAGTGAAGTTAGCCAATCCCAGAAAAACAAATGGTGAATGTTTTCTCTGATATAAGGAGGATGACTCATAGTGGGGTAGGGAGGGGGAGCATGGGAGGAATAGATGAATTCTAGACAGGGCAGATAGGTGGGAGGAAAAGGGAGGGGTGGGGGATTAGTAAGGATGGTGGAATGTGATAGATGTCATTATCCAAAGTTCACGTATGAAGACACAAATTGATGTCAACATACTTTATATACAACCAGAGATATGAAAAACTGTGCTGTGTATGTGTAATAAGAATTGTAATGCATTCTGCTGTCATTTATTCTTTCAAAAATCAATAAAAATTAAAATATATAAATATTTAAGTTTTAAAAAAAGAATTATAATGCATTCCACTTTCATTAATTTTTTAAAAAAATCAATAAAAAAAAGAAATGAGTACTCTTGGCCATTGATCCTTTGACTTTTTTTGCATGAGTCTATGTGTGAAGTCTCTATATTTTCCATTTATTGATGCACTATCATTTCCTCATGCTCACTCTCTGAATTCCTGGGGCTTTATAATAAGTACTGGAATGAGAAGGTATTATTTCTTTAAATATGTTATTTGGTATTGTGTAGGCTAGTCTAGGTTATGAATAGTTGGTGAAAATCTATAAAAGAGGTTAATGAAAGTCTGATTTGGAATCTTGTATTCACCAAGTTGAGATGAATTGGCATCTTAAAAATACTCAATTTGTAAATTATGAAAAAGGTAATCTCTTCATTTATTTAGATTTTATTTCTTTCCCACAGTACTTCAAAGCTTTCTGCAGATATACTTTTGTGCATATTTTGCTATAGTTATAGCTGTTCTGCGTTTTTAAAATATTTAAAGTCCATTTGTTCATTTCAGATGTAAGGAAACTCAGTGACCTTTAGGACTTGACATGGTAGGTTGGTTCCTGTTAGTTCCATCTACCATCACTAAAACACAGGATACTTGCTTTGATGCATTTCCCTTTGCACGTACAAAATTGTGGTGTTAAATACCTGTGTATCAATGTCCAACCATTCAGATCCAACAGGGATCCACTAAACAATAAATTCTGAGCATCCTGTGCTGTGCCCTGGCTGCTAGCAGGGGGAACATGAACCCACCTTGGCAGTTTCAAGGACAGAGTAGCCATTTCCCTCAGAAAGGGCGCCATCCTTTGCAGCTGGGGAAGGAATTATGGGGAGCTCACTGGAAGGAAAAGCTCCTATACGCAGCAATGCTGGCAGAGAAAGGAAGCTGGTGGAGGAGGGGGTTTGCTTGGCTTTTCCCTGATATTTGTTAACAACCTGCAGAGAAGATCTCATGTCTGGAATGTTCCATGTTGAGTTACCCTTTTCTTCCTGTCATAAAATTTTATGAGACCTTTTTTTTGTTGTTGTTCTATTGCCTTTTTAAAATTTTTTTATTGTTGGTTGTTCAAAACATTACATAGTTCTTGATATATCATATTTCACACTTTGATTCAAGTGGGTTATGAACTCCCATTTTTACCCCGTATACAGATTGCAGAATCACATCAGTTACATTTTCATTGATTTACATATTGCCATACTCGTGTCTGTTGTATTCTGCTGCCTTTCCTATCCTCTACTATCCCCCCTCCCCTCCCCTCCCCACCCCTCTTCTCTCTCTACCCCCTCTACTGTAATTCATTTCTCCCCCTTGTATTATTTTTCCCTTTCCCCTCACTTCCTCTTGTATGTAATTTTGTATAACTCTGAGGGTCTCCTCCCATTTCCATGCAATTTCCCTTCTCTCTCCCACCTCTCATCCCTGTTTAAAGTTAATCTTCTTCTCATGCTCTTCCTCCCTACTCTGTTCTTACTCTCCTTATATCAAAGAAGACATTTGGCATTTGTTTTTTAGGGATTGGCTAGCTTCATTTAGCATAATCTGCTCTAATGCCATCCATTTCCCTCCAAATTCTTTGATTTTGTCATTTTTTAATGCAGAGTAATACTCCATTGTGTATAAATGCCACGTTTTTTTTATCCATTCGTCTATTGAAGGGCATCTAGGTTGCTTCCAGTCTTGCTATTGTGAATTGTGCTGCTATGAACATTGATGTAGCAGTGTCCCTGTAGCATGCTCTTTTTAGGTCTTTAGGGAATAGACCCAGAAGGGGAATAGCTGGGTCAAATGGTGGTTCCATTCCCAGCTTTCCAAGAAATCTCCATACTGCTTTCCAAATTGGCTGCACCAATTTGTAGTCCCACCAACAATGTACAATAGTACCCTTTTCCCCACATCCTCGACAGCACTTGTTGTTTGACTTCATAATGTCTGCCAATCTTACTGGAGTGAGATGGTATCTTAGGGTGGTTTTGATTTGCATTTCTCTGACTGCTAGAGATGGTGAGCATTTTTTCATGTACTTGTTGATTGATTGTATGTCCTCCTCTGAGAAGTGTCTGTTTAGGTCCTTGGCCCATTTGTTGATTGGGTTATTTGTTATTGTCTAATTTTTTGAGTTCTTTGTATACTCTGGATATTAGGGCTCTATCTGAAATGTGAGGAGTAAAGATTTGTTCCCAGGATGTAGGCTCCCTATTTACCTCTCTTGTTTCTTTTGCTGAGAAAAAACGTTTTAGTTTGAGTAAGCCCCATTTGTTTATTCTAGTTATTAACTCTTGTGCTTTACAGAAATATCAATCATTGCAGGGGTTAAAAGGCAGAAATCAACATGCTGTGGTTTTTTGTTTGTTTCTTTCTTTTTAAAAATTCAATATGGATAGATCTTCCAAAAAAAGTTGAATAAAGTAACTATAGAGCTCAATAACACAATCAATAACTTAGACTTAACTGACATATATAGAATATTTCAACCTGCATCAAGAGGATACACTTTCTTCTCAGCAGCACATGAATCCTTCTTTAAAATAGACCATATAATATGCCACAAAGCAACTCTTAGCAAATATTAAAAAAGTAGAGATATTGCCCTGCATTTTATCAGATCATAATGGAATGAAATTGGAAATCAATGACAAAATAAAAAATAAAAATTTCTCCATCACCTGGAGACTAAACAATATGCTACTGAATGAACAATGGGTTACAGAAGACCTTAAGGAGGAAATTTAAAAATTCTGAGAGATAAATGAGAACATAGACACAAAATTTCTGGGTCTTTAGAAGAACTCTTGACACAGATTCATAAAGGGACCAACATATGCAGTATGCATACAAATGAGTTGGGATGATACCAATAGCTTGGTCTTTATCTTCATTGCCAATCTAATAACAAGGACAAGGTTTTGAGAAAAAGACAAAAAGGTTTTCTTGACTTGCTAGCAAAGTAGGAACTTTGGACTCCTGCCCCAGAGGCTGTGATTTTCTCTGTCTGGAGTAACACAGGGCATTTAGAAGAACACAAGGGCGGGGAATCCAGATATTATCAGTAGATATAATTCATTAGTGTCCATCAGGTGTCTTTGAGTGACACAATGCTCTGGACCTCAGGTATAGAGTTCCTTCCTCCTGTCCTTCCTTCCTCCCTTCCTCCCTTCCTTCATTCCTCCCTTTCTCCCTTTCTTCTGGAAAGTGAAGGACAGCATAATTTAGTCCAGAACAGGAATAATTTAGTCTGCTTATCCTGCTGATATGGAGTGTGAGAGGTAAAATAAGAAGAAAAGGAAAAAGGTTTACAATAAGCTGCCTGTGGTCACGTAGCAAAGTTTATACTCAAAGCATGAAGTAGACCCCTGTTACAGAGACAGGCCAGAGCCAGCAAAATCATGTTGGAGCCCAAAGTAAAAGGGAAAATGCATGTTCATGTGTCCACTTGTCATTAACTTATATTTATTTTTCCTACGTGTTAAAGTAGGTACAAATATCTTTAAAAACAAGTGCATTTTCTCCACATCCTCGCCAGCACTTGTTGTTGTTTGACTTCATAGTGGCTGCCAATCTTACTGAGATGGTATCTTAGGGTGGTTTTGATTTGCATTTCTCTGACTGCTAGAGATGGTGTGGAGAAAAGGGTACACTTGTACATTGCTGGTGGGACTGCAAATTGGTGCGGCCAATTTGGAAAGCAGTGTGGAGATTCCTGGGAAAGCTAGGAATGGAACCACCATTTAACCCTGCTATTGCCCTTCTCGGACTATTCCCTGAAGACCTTAAAAGAGCATGCTACAGGGATACTGCCACATCGATGTTCATAGCAGCACAATTCACAATAGCTAGACTGTGGAACCAACCCAGATGCCCTTCAATAGATGAATGGATTAAAAAAATGTGGCATTTATACACCATGGAATATTAGGCAGCACTAAAAATGACAAAATCATGGAATTTGCAGGGAAATGGATGGCACTAGAGCAGATTATGCTTAGTGAAGCTAGCCAATCCCTAAAAAACAAATACTAAATGTCTTCTTTGATATAATGAGAGCAACTATGAACAGAGTAGGGAGGAAGAGCAGGAAGAAAAGATTAACTTTAAACAGAGACATGAGATGGGAGGGAAAGGGAGAGAAAAGGGAAACTGCATGGAAATAAAGGGAGATCCTCATTGCTATACAAAATTACATATAAGAGGTTGTGAGGGGAATGGGAAAATAAACAAGGAGAGAAATAAATTACAGTAGATGGGGTAGAGAGAGAAGATGTGAGGGAAGGGGAGGGGGGATAGTAGGGGATAGGAAAGGTAGCAGAATACAACAATTACTAATAGGGCATTATGTAAAATTGTGGATGTGTAACCGATGTGATTCTGTAATCTTCATTCGGGGTAAAATTGGGAGTTCATAACCCACTTCAATCTAATGTATGAAATATGATATGTCAAGAGCTTTGTAATGTTGTGAACAACCAATTAAAAAAATAAATTTAAAAAAAAAAGAAATCTTCATGCAACCCTAATAAGCCATATAACCCCTGAGAAACTCAATTGTAAAACTATTGAATTGAACAATGAAAAAAAAAGTGAATTAAAACTCATGTTATTTCAAGTTTAAGTATGTTATTTATAGAAATCAATTAATTTTTACTTTCCTGGATTTTATGGAAGCACCTCTATAGAACTGAGTATGAGAAAAGAAGGAGAGAAAAGAGAGAAGTAAACTGTTTTCAATTTCAAAGGGTGAATAGGGCAGACACAGTGGTACTTAGGATATGTTGCTAATGAGAAAATGAAGAGAAAAACAGAAGAATCCAAAGGAGGAGAGAGAGAATGAAATTTTGGTGTCAGAAGTAGAAAAAAGAGAACAGGAGGTAAGTTAGATAGAGTAGTGGCAAAGTTGATACACAAAACAAAATCAAAATCAGCTAATTAGAATTTCCTAACCCTCAAAATACAGAACATGGGAAAATTACACTTTCAGTGGGGGGGAAGAAAAATGAAAAGAAAAAAAGGCTAGAAATGAGGAGAGAGAAACAAATATGAATGTTGTGTAGGAGTCCTGGATCATTCAGTACACAAATAAGACAAAAACTGATCACAGATGTAGAAATAAAAATGGTCAACAAATATATGAAGGAAATATAAAGTAATGTTCAATAACTCATAGAGAAATTAAAACTAAACTTAGATTTAATCTCCCTCTAGTCAGAATGGCAATTATCAAGAATACAAGCAACACTAAATGTTGGTGAAAATGTGGGGAATAAGGTTCACTCACATATTGCTGGTGGGAGTGCAAATTGGTGTAACCACTCTGGAAAACAATAAGGTGATTCCTCAGAAAACTTGAAATGGAACCACCATTTGACCCAGTTATCCCACTAGGGTTATACTCAAAGGAGTTGAAGTCAGCATACTACAGTGATACATCAGTGTTTATAGCTGCTCAATTCACAATTGCCAAGCTAACAAGTCAAACGTGGTACCCTTCTTCATATGAATGGATAAAGAAAATATGGTGTATATACACAATGGAATATTATTCAGCCTTAAAAACAATGAAATTGTGGCATTTTCCAGTAAATGGATGGAACTGGAGAATATCATGCTAAGTGAAATAAGCCAATTCCCCAAAACATGTGGATGCTGACATGTGGATGCTGACCCATGACAAGAGAGGGTAAGAAAGGGAAGTATAGGACTTGATTGGATTAAGCAAAGGGAAATAAAGGGAAGGGAGAGGGTTAGGTATAGGAAAGACAGTAGAATGAATTGGATATATTTGCCTATGCTTATATGGGAATACATGACCACTGTAACTTCACATCATGTATAACCAAAAGACCCGTATCCAAATTGGTATGGGTTGCACTCCATGTATGTATAATATACATCAAAATATACACTAATGTCATAAATATCTAAAAATATCAAATAAAAAAGAAAATAGGAGGGAGATCAGTGGAATAGAGGAGGGAAATATAGGATGACAGGGAAGGACAAGAAAAGAAGCAACTGTCAAATGAAATTGACTGAATTATGTCGTGTTCATATATGAATATAACATAATGAATTTCACCTGTGTATACCTATAAAGCACTATTTAAAATAATAAATATGTAGAATACAAATAGAGGAGGGGAAGTGGAACAGAGAGAGGGAAGAGGGACAGATGGAGTAAGCAGTGAGGACTAAAATGGAGCAAATTATACTCCATGCGTGTATGATTTTGTCAAAACGAGCCCCACTATTATTCATTATTGTGAATAACTTTAATGCACTAATAAAAAATTTTAAAATAAAAAAATTAAATGCTATGCTATACAAGAAAAAAAGTGGGTCCCAGTTTTCTCCCATGATCTACTTACTCCTTGGATGGCCATGCTGTCCCCAGCTGGCACAGTCCTGTTGCTGGTTGATTGACTTTCTCAGGCTGATACAGAGGCAGCAGTGCTCTCTGAGCCAACCCCAAGCTGCTCCATGCTGCCATTAAAGTGGCAAAGGAATGCCTGAAAGAAGAAAATCTGTCCCACCCTCAAGGCTCCTGGGAGTAGGAGAGCAGTGCTAGGTGAAAATCTTTCATCAGGTTGATTAGGGAGCTGTTGCCCATCCACAGCTGCTAGAGGGAGGCCACAAAAAGGAACTGGCCCATGTCAATGGCACCAAGGCTGCTGTGGTATGGAGGAGAGGGCCACCACCTCCTCAGCCTCATCTTGTTTCTATGGAAGAAAATCCAAGCACCCTGCAAAAAAAAAAAAAAAGGTTCTGGATCTGAAGAAGAGCTAGATCTCAGAGGACGATGTGGAGGCCTTGCAGGGTAATAATATGGCTGTGGAAGCCTGCACCATCATTCAGACTGCCCCTTCTCCCCCACACCTGGGCACCATCATCTCCCAAACCTGCTGCAGATGATGCTGTGGGTACCCACCCACTGTACCAGGCAGTCATCTTCCAGTCTCCTACTGCCTCCCAGAGCAACTCTGGCCCATGCTGTGATGTGCATCATGGGTGTAGGGATCTACCATCTAGTGGCACGATTGACATTGGTCCCTTGACTTTCATGTGGTGGGCACAGTGGTTGCGGAGACCAAGAGCACCTCTCTAACATCCCAGTAGCCACACGCCTGCAAGGAAGTGGAGAGTTCCCAGTAACTAAGAAATGCAGCCCAGCAGTGGACAGTGGGCCTCGCCCTTTGCTATGGAAACTTTCTCTTCACCAACTTTTCTTCCCCGCCAGATCCCTGCCTGCCCTTTTCCGTCCCTGTTCCAGCCATATGTCAGAAGAACTGGACTCAATGCACAACAGAAGTTGGCTGTGTCCTAGCCCAGCTGCCTCGGTCTCTCCACTCCTCTCTAGAATAACTCCCATCAAGTGCTCTGAAAAGGCAGTCTCTGAAAGCGCTGTTGCATCCCAACTGGCCATCTTGGCTTATCGCCCGCCCATTGGCCTGACCTGCCAGCCTCCAGCTCCTAGGCAGGATCACCCTGCTCCCCAGCATCTACCACTTCCACCATGAAACCTATCCTTTTGTGCATTGTTCAACTAGCTGCTACAGAGGCCCTATCCTGCAGGTGGCGCTCTAATCTCTGTGGATCCTCCCGCTGCCCTCCTATTGGGGACCACAGGGAAAAGCAGGCACTGTCCACTGGTAACAAGGGAAGATTCTGACCCTCCAGAACCTCAGGAGCCTCCTCTTGAGCCTAGATCTTTTGTCCTGCCTTCACCACTGAAGCAGGTCCACCATGCTGGGCAGCTCAGGACACCTGGTCCATAGAAAAGCAAAAAGGTGAGGGCCCAAGTGCAGCCAGAGGAACTGATGGCAGCAGCAGTGGAAGTGGCTGTGGTGGCACAGGCACGAAACTTGGAAGAGGAGGAGGAGAATGGAGGGGGAGGGGGAGAGGAGAGAGAGGAGGAGGAGGAGGAGGAGAATGGAGGAAGAGGAAGAAAACAGCAAATAGAAATACTGCACAATTTGGAAATGGTGTCCCTTGCAATGAGGGAATCGAACTCTCCAAGCCTCTAGAGACCCAGGAAGACATTGCTGTGTGGAGCCTACTCCTGGGACTGGAAAAGGAAACACCATATAAGAGAGGGTCCAGGGGCCTCCAGTGAACTTCTCTGATAGCCGTGCTGCCCCAGGTGGCACAGCCCTGTTGCAGGTGTGCTGACTTTGGTGCAGCCTGATGAGAGGCACCAGGGCTCCCTGGGAAGCCTCAGACTGCTCCATGCCTCCAGAGAAGTGGGTAAAGCAAGGGTTGGATGAAGACCTTCTGCCCAGTTCTCTAGGCTCCCAGGAATCAGGAGATGGGTTGGAGGGGAAAGTCTTCAACTAACCCATTAGTGAGATATCTTCCACTCATAGCTGCTAGCTGGAAGCCCCCCACTAGAAACAAGCCCCCCTGTAGCTACCACTGCCAGTGGCATTGAGGTGAGCTGCCACACCTCCTAAGTGTCCTAGTATTCCTATGGAGGAAGACTTAGGACCCTGAAGAAAAAGTTTCAGTCTCCAAAAAAAAAGCAGTATCATGGAGGATGACATGGAGGCCTTGGTGGGTAAGACAGACTGCAATGGCCTGCACCATCACTCTGAATACTTTCTCTTCACTTATGGCCCCTGCAGGGACTTTAGATCCATGGATCCACGTACTGATGCCTCCCAGATCCCAGCTATTCTTGCCACCACCAATGGGCAAACCAGGCTTCTTCCCCTGATCCTGTCAGCCTATCTTCCCTCAAACCAATTATTATTATTATTATTATTATTATTATTATTATTATTATTACCACCAGGTTGACTGATTTCTTTTTAATTTTTTTATTTGTTTTTATTAGTTACACATGACAGTAAAATGATCTTGACAATCATACATTTGAATCAGATGTGGTGTAATAGACATTATTATTGCTGTATGTATATACATGACTGCATGACCAATGAGAAATCAAACCAATTATTGATGAGGAGGTTGTCTTCATCTGTCTGCTCCTGCTGCTCTCTGGATCTCTTGAGGCCCAGTCCCAATGTGGGTGTACTTGCTAGTAAGTATCAACACTCTACTCACTTGACAAGAGATGCTGCACCCCCATTTCTCTCCTCCCCACACCTCATATCCTGGGGCCTTTCCCCTTCAGCCTGCCTCCTGCAGAATGGAATCCCCACCCCTCAAGTGTGTGAATTTTTCCTTCTTCTCTTTTTTTCGTTCTCAGCTCTCCTTTAATCCCTTCCACCAGCAAACCTGTTAGCATTGGCCAGCCCCCAACTCTGGCAAGGAAATCTGCCATCTCCAGAGCTAATGCATCCACATACCTGACGCAGCAGCCAACTGCCCATCTGAGGTCCCTGGCATGGACACTACACCCTCTTCTATGGCAGAGATTGTTATAATTGTCCCAGGCTCAAATAAGCAGCTCCTGCCAGGCACCCAGGTCCATAACTCTATCCATTATAGGCAGGTGGAAAATGGACCAGTCTCTCCCAGACCACCTACTTTTAGGGTCTCCTGCCCCAACTCCTATGGGGAGTATAAAGTATAAGTATCCCTTTGTTCCACACACCACTCTTCAGCCCACATCTTAAAACCCTCATGAAGAACTAAGGAGAGCCTCTCTACGACACCCCATCCTCATGTTATTCCCAGTTATGGATCATACAGTGGATGCGTTCCTAGATGACAGAGTCTCTGTATGATCAACATTAAGTCTGCTGTCGAAGGTGCTATGGATACCACCCCTCTATGCAAGGCTGCCATCTTCTAATCCCCTCTTGTCTTCGAGCACTATTCCAGCCCATACAACAGGTTGCTCGCTGGTTATGGAACCTCCCACCCAATGGCAGCATTGCCTCTCTCCCTTCATCCACAAGTTGACATGTACAGCAGGTGCAGGGACCCAGCTCTGCTCTCCAGCATCCTAGTAGTGCTGAAACCACCCATCAGCCCCCCACCACACACACACATACATTATACATACTATGGATTACAACTAGGGCTGATGGTGGCAGTGACTGACTGCACAACTCTTTCTTTTTGGGCAACCCAGGAAGCCCAGCCCCTGTTATGGGCAAAAGCTTTCTCACAGGTAACAGCTGAGTGGCAGCACAATGCATCCAGGACCTATGGGTATCACAGCACTGTGGACCATTTTGCACACTAGCCCACAACCTGACAACCGAGGTACTATGCACCTGTCTGTTGTAAATTGTACCTCAAGGTTTTAGTGAAACACATAGCACACTCTATACACACACACAGAACAGTATAAAAATTAAATATTATGCTTACAAAATAACATGAAATTAATAATTCCATTTCCTTATTCAGGTGAAAAAAAATGTGAATATTATTTGCTGTGTTTGGGTTTTTTTTAATTTTTAAAAATCTTTTTAGCACTAATAATGCCTTTTTCATATACATTCCAAAAACCTTAAAGAATATAAATGGCTCTAACGAGAGGATAATGAATTCTTTTGTACGTTATGTGGTTTGTAATTATTTTCTTCTTAAAAAAATTCAACAAAGACTTGATTGTCACCAGAGAGATAATAACACAGGAGTTTTTTGTGATAAACAGCGGCAATTTTGGGTTCACTGAAAAGAATGAGCTTTTTAATAACAAAATTTTGTATGTGAATAAACACTGCAACTGATCTGGCAATTTGACTCAAAGGCAAAGACTGCTGGACAAAAGAACATCACCCAAAGATATAATCTAGAGTGGGGAAAATAAACTGGAAATACAGTTCAGATAAAAATGGACAATGTAAAATTCTCAGTTATCAATGTTTTCATATGGATTTTAAGTAGATTCTAATGGCAGATAGCTCATCTGTTACCATTAGTTACACTAAAAACTGAGCAGAATGGATCGCTTCAAAACATAAATGTATAAAATATACCTTAAAATTACATCTTTGAGACTGTCCACACATTTTGAAAACACATCTGGAACATAAGAGTGTGCAAGGTCCTAACTCAGCTTCAATCAGCTCTCTCTGGAAGCAATGAGCTTGGTGTGTGCAGCCTGCTGGGTTAGACCCTGGCTGGTAAGGCTGCATTTTCAGCAGGCACAACATTTCCACTTTGGTTTCATGTTTATCTGGGGGAGCCAGAGGCCTTATGACACAAGAGAGATAGTTGGGGGATACTTTGTTTTCATCTCCATGATATTATTTACCACATTCCCACACATGCTACTGATAATGAGTAGTTTTCACCAACAGTACAGAATAAAAGACATAGAGATAAAGCCACACATCTGCAGACATCCATCTGATCCTTGACAGAGGCAACAAAACATACACTGGGAAAAGACAGAATTTTTAAACAAATGGTTATCCATAAGTAGAAGAATAAAACAAGACCCTTATCCCTCTCCCTGCACAAAATTCAACTCAGAATCAATCAAAGCCCTAAAAATTAGACCAGAAATTATGCAACACCTAAAAGAAAACATAAGGTAAATACTCCAGTTTTTAGGCACAAGTGACTTTCTCAATAGGACCTCTAAAGCTCAGGGAAAAATAGAGTTAATAAATGGGATGACATTAAACTGAAAAGCTTCTGCACAGCAAGTGAAAAAAATTAAGAAAGTGAAGGGGGAACCTCCAAAATGGGAGAAAATCTGCTAACTACCCCAGCAGATTTCTGATGGAGGATTAATATCTAAAATATATAAAGAACTCAAAAAACTTAACACCAAAAAAATCAAATAACACAATTAATAAATGAGCAAATGAATCAAAGATACATTTCTCAAAAGAAGAAACAAAAATGACCAATAAACATTTGAAAAAATGTTCAACATTATCAGCAACTAGGGAAATGCAAATAACTACATTGAGGATGGAGAATGGGAGGGGTGGGATGATGGGAGATAAAAGAGGGTTCATGATCTGAAATTAAATTTCATGTATGTGTAAGTTCATCAAGATAAATCCAGCTACTATGAAAACCATAAAGTTCTAATTAAAAAAGGAAAACCAAAAACTTTCACCAAGATTTCATCACACACCAATCAGAATGGTAGTCATCAAGATAGCAAATAATAATAAATGGTAGAGAGAATATAGAGAAAAATAAACACATTTATACCGTTGGTGTAATTGCAAATTATTGCAAGTACAGAAGTCTGTATGGAGGTACTTCTCAAAAGACTAGGCACGGAACTACCATATGACCCTGTTATACAACTCTTCAGAATGAATGGCAGTATTAAAATCATCTTACTATAGCCATTCATGTATACCCGTATTTATAGCAGCACAGTACAGAATAACAAAGCTATGGAACCAGCTTAGGTGTCCATCAATGGATAAATGGATAAAAATGTGGTATTTATGCAGGATATTATTTCTTTTTTTGTACCAGGAATTGAACTCAGTGGCACTTAATGATGAGCACAATCCCAACACTTTATTTTAATATTTTAATAAAGGCAGGGTCTTTCAGAGTTGCTTAGAGCCTGGCTAAGTTGCTGAGACTGGGTTTGAATGTGTGATTCTCCTGCCTCAGCCTCCCAAGTTGCTGGTACTATAGGTTTGCACCACCTTGCTTGGCTATCTACATAATTTTAATATACATTTTTCTTTATTTAGCCATAAAGAAAAAATAATATCATTTGCATTAAAATGGATGAAACCAGAGACCATCATTTTAAGTGAATTAAGTTTAACTCAGAAGGTCAAAGTTCATGTGTTTTCTCTGATACACAGAAGTTAGAAAGGAAAAAAGAAAACAAGGGTGGGAGTGGATCTCATGAACATCAAAGTGAGGTCTATAAAGGAAAGAGACCAAGGGGTGGGAAGTGTGGAGGTAGGGGGGAAGTGCTGGGGAGTGATATTAGCCAAATGATATTGTTATATTGTGTGTATTGCAAAGACATAACAACAAATTCCATCATTATATAAAAATATAACGTACCAATAAAAAATGTGGGGAAAAATAATGTGTGGCCTGCAAATAGTGGCTTAAATATTTAAGTAAGAATAAATGAGAAAATAATAACATCATAAAATAGCTACCATTCATCATATACCTGCTCATTTAGCACTAACACTTTCCTATAAAGCAGGTAATTTCAAGGACTGTTAGTAGTGAGGATGCAGAGGTTTACAAGGCTAAGCATTGCCACAGGTACAGTTCACACCACTGCAGGCAGAGCCATTCAGCATGGGTTTGCTTAGCTTTCTCATCTTCAAACAGGGATAACAAACATACTTTATAATTATTTTTCAAACATGTTTTCTTTATAAAAGTAAATAAAATTGTAAACAATTGATAAGAAATTAAAAGTCACATAAAGTCATAAATTTGGATATAAGTGCTCACACACACACAAACACTAGGTTAGGAATAAGACTCTTTTTTAAAAACACTCTCAAACACACACTGAGCTTTGCTCTTCCTCTCGGCAACCTGAGAGTCTACTGTCCACCATAGACATGAAAAAGCACATGTGATTCAGCTCATGTGAATTTTTGAATCTGAAGTGGATGGCCAAGTACAAGCAAGGCACCCAGGTCTCCCTCAATCTGCAAAGGCTGCACCAACTGCACCCTGCAGGTGGATACAGCCTGTCTCTCAACTTACTTCTTGGGGGGCTTCATTTTTTTCACCTTTTCTTCAGTGTATTCATCCAAACTACTCACATGACATCCTAGTGCCAACAAATTCCTGCAAAACAGAAGCTAACATGAGCTACCAGTGCCTTCCTTGTGTCCAAACAACCAAACCTAATAGTTGTGAAGGGGACATCTCAAAGCACAGTATAAGTCAGTTGTTTTAAAGCTAAACAAAACATTTTATTTTCATTTTTTTTTTACTTTTAAATAAAGTAAATATGAAAATGGCACATATCAAATCTTACACTAATACAGAAGATTATTCCATGATTGAAATTAGCTCAACTCTAATAACCATAAGCTATGCTAGTAGATCTCTTTTCCTCTTATCTTAATATTATTTCCAATATGGATTCCCTTGCCAAAAGGAATCTGAAATATAAATTTAAAAAAAAATTGTTAAAGAATGACTACACCTCTGCAAACTAAATGGTTGAATTTACAGAAAATTCTGGTAGAATAAAGAGCTAAAATACTAAAATTAAAATTACCATTATTGTACATGTATATTCTACCATGTGTTCATGATACTGTTACTTAAAAAAAAAGAAAAAGAAAAAAAACCTCTCTCAAGGAAATTTGCAAGAGTTGATCTACTGGGTAAATGTCCTTGAGACCAAATGGCAATTGATCTCCCTAATAGGTGGCTTACATAAATATGAAAGTACATTAAGTTAGAATAACTTTATCTTTTGTCTGCCAAAAGTCTATTCTTCCAGAAAGAACACAAATTTGGAGTGAAAGCATTTGGAGTTGCTTACTAGTACTTACCAAGTTCTTTCCTGTCCCACTTCTATTTTTTCTCAAGATTCTCTATCTTGAACACACACATGATAAGAACTCCTATCTTTTTTAGGTAACAAGTGGGTTATTTTGTGCAAAAGGTAGTTTTAAACAAATCTTCCCAGTATGAGACCATTTTTATAGTTTCAGTTCATCTTCAATTGCTTAAAGAGAAACCAGCAATCTTCTCTTATTATTAAATATCACACAGGAAAAGCCATAGCTAAGAGAGTATTTTATTTTGGTTGAGTTTCAACAATTAGAGTCAGGTTACTCTCATAAATAATTAACTATTAAAATTTCTTTTACAAATTTGAAATATTCTTTCCCTTAGGGGAAGGGAAATGGTAGGCACAAGATGGTGGACAGAGAACATAAAGCTGTGCATTCAGTACATGATTTTGGTCACTTTTCCACAACATGGTGGTTATTTTCTTATATATTTTACTAAGCCTATATAATAAAAGACAGTGCTAAACCTATATGTGAAAGCAAATTTGATAAAACATTCCTCTTCAATTCTCATAAATATACGCAGTTCTAATTATAAAGTCTCTACAATATATTTGCCCATTTTCATAGACTAACATAATACACAAACTCATGGAAGTATCTTGCTATCCAGTTAATTTTGCCTAGATATGCCTTTATCTTCATAAATATTCAATGAAGCCACAAACAAAGGTACTGTAACTTTTGGAATCTATCCAAATTTTAAAGAAAAAAAATGATCAGCAGAAATCCCATGAAACAGAAGGGAAACCAATCTCTTACTTTATTTTGCTTTTTGTGTTAGTTGTTTGAAAAACACTAGAAGCAAACATGAGGTTTTCTATATATTGTCCAAGAACTTGGTTTTCTGATTTTAGCTTCATATTTTCTTCTTTAACTGCAACTACTCTTGCAGACAGATCTTCAAGTTTGTGTTGGAGTTCCAACACTTGATTAATAAAGTCATGTTTTTTTTCTTCCAGTTCCACTTGATTTTCAGCGTCAACTGCATCCATGTTTTCTTTTCATTATCTTCAAGGAGATCTTCAGTTTTCAGCTATTTCAAACAGTGTAATGAATGACCTTTTACACTGAATACATACACCACATCCTGCTACCTGTGTAGCTACCTACCTATCTAAATATCATGTATATGGAGATATCTGGACATATATCTGCCTGGATGGATCAATATCAATTGAGATTTTGATAGAGGAATAGATACCCACGTGTTTGTTGTTGTTGTTTTTAGTTATTTTTTTTAGTTGCAGATGGACACAATATCTTTTTACTTATTGTTTTGTTGTCTAATGATTTAACTCATCGCCTTTCACGTGCAAGGCTGGTGCTTTACCACTGAGCTACAGTCCTAGCCCCCAAATGTATTTTCTAAATAAAAAAATGTATCATTTAAAAGGGGACTGAAAATAGAAAAGAAGTAGGGGTTAAAAGGTGATTAGAAGCCATGAGTGAGGGAAGAGAGAACCAAGTCCTAGACACCAGGTTTGCTCTGCAGCATCAGAAATCAGAATGGAGGGAAATTCAAAGAAGCAGGACATGGAAAAGGATAAAAAAATAAAATCAATGTTCAGGGAATATTTGCAGTATGTGAGCAAGAAGTCATCTGGACAAATGTGTGGAGAACACCATGCTAGAATTCACATCAGAACTGTGCTTTTGAACCCCTGCTTTGAACACCTGGTGCTAATGATACATCAATGCAGGTTCATCAGGGTAACAAAGACACCTCTGTGGATGATGGGGCCTTGCATGGCATGGGGTAACCTCTACATTCCTCCTCAACTTCTTCTGGAAAACTAAAGCTGCTCTAAAAAAATTTAAGTCATAAAAATAATCACGATATCTGCCTCCATGAAGTTTTGAGTCTCACAGAAAAGGCAAATATTGAATAACTTTGACAAGAAAGATTATGTATTGAAATTAGAACTATAAAAATTCTGTATGGTGCTGTAAAAGAGGACAAGAAGTGGTGGGAAAATCCCTACCAAAGAAGTGGCATAAGTAGAAACAGTGTAAGAAGGAAAGAGGCCGTATGAACCTTAGGCAGAGAACTTTCTAGTGAAGGGAAAGAGAACAGACAAGGCAGCAAAGAGTGAACTCACGGGAGGAGGTCATGGGGGCTGGAAGACAGGGAAGAAGGGAGAGTAAGACACAGATGTAGAACAGCCTGCAGCTCCTGTGACAATTTGGGGTTCAAGAGCAATGAGAAGCCACTGAAGGGTTTTAAGCAACCTGTGTGTGGGGGCACATATTTGCATGTGTAAATGTGCTATTCCAAGTGCAGAATGTAGAGAGAGGGTGGGAGAACCAGTTAGGAGACTGTGGGTAGTCTGGATGACAGTTGGTGACAGTCTACATGGGGGTAGTGGGGAGGGACAGATTGGAGCTATACTTGGAGGGACTAATGATGGGCTGGACACAGGGTTAAGACAAAATTAGGTATCCAGAATGACTCAGGGTTCCTGGCTGGGCAGCCAGATAAGTGGCCCATGAGCTCAGCTAATGAAGAGCCTTCAGGTGACACTGCTTCATCATACACTGAGGAACACTGGGATGCATACCTCCTGCCCTCAAAGCAGGTGTCTGTGTTAAGGATAAACACTGGGGCACTTTTGAGCAACTCTGTGGTAATTAAATCATGGCATGATGAGAACAGCTGCAGAGAGTTAGCTCAAGAAGAACAAAGGCCCCAGTTTAAACATAAAGATTCACAATATTCAGGACTGGGAAGATTGCTGCCAGAAAGAGACCCCCCCCCCAAAAAAGAAAAAGGTACAGAAGAGGGAGCAGAGGGAGGACCTCCTGCTCCTATAGATAGCAATAACAACTTGCCCTTACATACTGTCTCTCCCCCTCTGTATCACTCTTCTCCACCGTCCTATCTCCCTCATTCCTCCCTCTCCTACCCCCACGTATGTACCAATCCTACAACTAGCACTCAAGGAAAAATACTCAGCTAGGAGAACATCACTGACTATGTGTTAACTTCTAAAGAATGTGTTCTACAAAAGTATGTTGTGTGTTGCTAAACACCATTATAATACTAATTTTTGAACCATGACTTATTGATTCAGAAATTAAGACCTGGAATTTGAACAATATTGTATCAACTGAACAGGAGACCAGATACTAGATCTTGAGCTAGGTGGTCCACTCAGGGACACCTGGTTGCATACTCTAGTGATCTGAGCTGTTCCGAAGGAGATGTCAGAACTTCATGTTGTTCTACAATATGCAAATGATAGTTTGGGTATAAAGTAAGTCATATGCTTACAATTTACATGGGAGGAAGCCACAGAAAGAGTACCATGTTATATTTAGATTAAATCACCCCTTCATCTAAAATGAGGGTTTGTTAATTCTCAGGATTCGATGAAAAAAGTTGTTAATCCCTCTGAGATATACTGTAAAGCCAGCAAGCAGAAACCCTTGATGGTGCTTGCTCTGCTGTACATAGGTGATGCCAAAGGCTTCAACATAATGCTGTCATTGAGCCCCCACATCATGACAAGAAATAGATACACTAATATTGCCACTGAACAAGGAGAACAAAGTGTAGGATCAGTGAAGCTGTGTTACTTCAGGAAGATCACCTTGGTGGAGGCTAGTCCTTGACACCAGGCTGCCCAGTGCCAGAGACTGTTCTCTCATCTACTCTGCTGGGGCCCTTGCCAAATCAGTACAAGAATAACAACAACAACAAACAAACAAACAAAAAGAAAACAGAAATCACCCTACATCCTTTGCATAGTGGAAATGAACACGGTGTAAATTTGGGAGAAGGAGGGGCTTTACCCCTCTAATTTGATTTTTTTAAATACTAGTAGAATTATTTTCATCACAAAACCATATAAATAAACACTATGTATCTCTATGAAATATCTGCAAAGAAATGCTAAGAATTATCACATGAAAAGGTGTGTTAGTATTCAGTATAGGGAAATACACTACAGTTTACATAGCTAGTCATTAATCAAACCATCCACCAGTAGCTGTCATCAATGAGAGTGGATTATTTGCAGTGGGCAGGGCTCAGCATACTACATGCAAATATGGTGTGTACATTCCAGGGCTTACTCTTTGGATCCTAGCTTCTGACCACTAAAACTACAGGAATGTAGCTCAGATTTAACCAAATTATGTTGTAAAAGATGGAGAGATTATGAGCTTCAAAGAATTACTAAGCATAATGGACAAACTTCTGTGACACAGAGAAATATAGGACATACTACATACAAAAGCCCAGTGTTGAGACAAAGTGCACTCTTCATACAGGCATACCTGTCATGTTTCATCTTTCGTAGAATAATAAGTTACTTGATTGGTATGTATTCCTCCTTCTTTTAAGTTACTAGTAGAAACTGGGAACACCTCTAACCCCAGGTACCCTGAGGATGAAGCAAGAAGATCACAAGTTCAAGACCAACTTTAAAGAGAATTTTTCTCAAAAATTAAAAGGGTTGAGGGAGTAGCTAAATGGAAGAGTGTCTCCTGGTAAAAGCCCCAGAACCCAAAACAAAACAAAACAAACAAACTACTTGAACAGACAAAGTCTGTGCCCAATTTGTTTATTTCTCAAATTCTAGAATCTGAAACACTGTTTGTTTAAGTTTTATGTTTTGGGTCCTTGGTAAAATGGCTTTAGTGAAAATAACTCTTTATCATTAGCAAAACAGAAACCAAAATAACAAACCAAAATGTACATGGTGAGTAACCTATTTGAACAAAACTAGTTCTACAAGACATCAAAAATGAAAGGGACAAAAGTCACAGACTTTTCAAAATAATTTTCTAAACTTTTTACATAAATTTGAATGTGTATTCATTTATTCTACCCAGCCCCAGTTTTACCTTTGCAAAGGGAGAGCAAATTCAAGAGATCCACGGGTAGAAAACCAGTGAAGAGCAAAGTCACCTTTGTGAGATGATTTTAAAAAAAGCTCTTCCCATCAGAGCTCTTCCCAAAAGAAAAGACTATTGTTTAGACAGACAGTCTCAGAAGACTCTCTAAATAGGGTGCTGTGACTCAGTATGCCTAGACACAGGAAAGGCTAACTCTACCCTTTCTAGCTACTGACAGTACACAGATGTGAAAAGTGTGAAGTAAAAATGACACTTATTTAACCCTTTGAACTCAGCATCCTTTAAACAGGTCAGATCAGTACTTCTCAAACCACCCATGACAAGGTAGTAGTTTTAAATTTCCAGTTCCATCATGGTCTTCATCTCTAATAAAATACAATAAAACTTCTAGAAGAATTAACATTTCAAAATGAAGACATAAAGGATACATACTCACCATTTCAAGTTATTAGCTTAATAGGATTAAATTTCTCCCTTCAACATGTATAAAATGTTTAATCCTTTACTCTTAATATCCCTACTCATTTAGTCACAGACCAGTAACCAGTTTTGACTGGCCTGGTTCCTGATCTCTGACCCACACTCAGAGTGGAAATCCATTGGATCACAAAATTTCCATGTTCTGTAACATCATCAATACCTGGAGGATACCTTTGGGGAATGCTGACATGAAGCAAAAAGGCAGAACATAACAAGGTTAGAGCAAAATTCCCAGCAAATATCCATCCAATCCACCTACACATTAATGGAAAGTTCTAGCTGGAATTCAACTAACTTCATAGCTAAGTTAAAGTAAAACATTCCTTTTTGTATTTTTTTTTAGGTGAGACAGATTGAAAAATGAGACAGATTGAAGTTGTCATTGTGTGCCTGTTCAGGCAGCTTGGAAAACTAACTCTACCAGACAAGGGTGCTGTCTCTTATCGTCATCTCTAACCTGGGACCTGACAGGAAATAAAATACTCTAAGGCATCAGACAAGCAATGGTGCTTCAACAGGTGGTGAGTAGAGACCTAGAGCAAGAAGTAGCACTCAGGACTGTGCCAAAGGAAGCTGTCTCAGGATCCCAGGCCCTCATCAGATTAAGTGTTAGTAGTGGGCTACCATCCTCTGTGTTCCCTGCTCTCTACACCCATCTATGCCTCAAGCTCACGTGGGCCTCTGCCATGCATACTCTTCCCCTGATGCCCACACTACTGCTCACTCCACTCCTTCCAGCATTTGCTCAGATCTCATTTTCTCCATGAGGTTCACTAGTCTTGCTCACAGGGCAGTATGCCCACCCATTTTACTCCTTTATTTTTTCTTCCAAAATACTCAACACTTTTAACAGATTAGATCCCAATCTATTTGTTAGTTTATTGTCTGTCTCCCTGCACTTGTAAGAGAAGAACAAAGGAACAAGGATTTGCATTTTTGTTCTTTTTAAAAAAATATTTGTAGATGGACACAATATCTTTATTTTATTTTTAAGTGGTGCTTAGAATAGAACCTAGTGCCTCACACATGCAAAGCAAGCACTGTGCTCTACCAATAAGCCCCAACCCCAACCCCAGTCTTTTGTTCTTTGATTTTCTCCAAACACCAAGAATGTGCCTGATGCATGGCAGACACTTAACAAGTTTTATAAACTAAAACAAATCCTGTGTAAGAGGGTGTGGTAATTACATAATTTTAATTACAGGAATATTTTTTTTCTTTTTAGCTCTAATTTGATTAGAGACATCAATAAACAACATGATTGACTTATTCTATACTTATGTTCGTTTCATCCCTTGAAAGTCATCTATACTCTCACAAATCACTCTACTGCCTTAACAAAACCGGTTAGCTTAACAAAGCCAGTTTTCATTGTAATCCTTGAAAGTGTACATAGCTGTCCCTCAGAATACACAGAGAGTTTATTCCAGAACTCTTCATGGATATTTAAGCCCATGGATGCTCCAGCTCCTTCTTTAAAATGGCAGTGTTTGCATATAATCTGATAGAACCCAGCTGGATACATTAAATTACCTCTAAATTATTGTATTAGTCTGATGGAAAGTAGTTAACAGGCAAATAGATGTTACACTATATTGTTTAGAAATCATGACAAAAAAGGAGTCCACATATGGTCAGTGAAGATGAAATCATTTTTCTTTAATATTTTGGATCTGCAGTTCGTTGAGTACATAGATGTCAAAAACAAAGATTACAGAGGACCAACTTATCAGCCATGGCATTAGGAGTGAAGAAGACATCCCCTATCCTTGCATTGGTAACTATATTTTCTATCTTCTTAGAGACCAAAATTATAGCATTAGTGCCATAGTGGCACTGGATGACAGCCATATGCTGTTAGGAAACACATTCCTCCATGGAAATAATGACCAGTTTCTCTAAGTGCTGAAGAAAAATTTTGCAAACACAAATGAGGACTTTTTAAAAGTCTTAATATATTACCAAGTTAGAAATAAAAGCTTCATTCTTTTCTTTCTTCAATCATTATAAAGGTATAGGACTTATACATGAAACTGTGTTTTAAAACAGCTCTAATCCTAGATCTAAATATTAAATAAAAAGTGAATGTGTGTCAGTCCCAAGGTAATCCCTGCATGGAACTCCACCTTCACCTTTGCTTCAGGGAAGAAGGAATGTCACTGTCCTCTCAGGTGTCTGGAATGAAACAGCAACCTACCCTTTCATGTGGCATTCTTGAATTCTGAACCAACTCTTGCAATCATGCCCTCTGTTCCCAGGCCAGGCAGAGTGGCGACACTTACTGCCTATCCCCTGGGCAAAATAGTACAGCTTCCCCAGTGCAGGGACCTGAGAATATTATCTCCCTCCTCAGCATTCTTTAAGCTCTTACCCCTTACAGAATAAAAGCACACTGCCCAAAGTCCTTTGTGATATAACTTCTACCTGAGTGGCTAGACTTCCCACTACTTTGTACAAAGCACGGTCCTCTCTTCTATGCTACTTAAAAGCCAGTGCAAATGCCCAATTCCTTCCCCTTCTCACTTTACAGATGCTGGTTCCTCAGCCCAGGAACCAGCATCTGTAAAGTGAACCATCTGGTCCTGTGCTGACTGCTGCCAACAGGTACTATACTCAGGGCTAACATTTATCTCCTTGAAGCTTCCTAGTTTCTCAGAAAAGTCCTATGTATTCTTTTTCTCTCTGGGACTATTTGAGTGTCTTTGCTGAGCTAACCAGAAAGGTCCTAAAAGGTAAACAGAGCACCTTTGGGCCAAGGTCTTTCTGAATTTGTGTCCCCAGTACCAAGCACAGCCAGGCTAGCAGAAGGAAAGCAATAAATGTTAAAGGGACAGATAAATAACAGAGGGGACCTGCCTGGTGTTATTCTATAACACAGAGCCCTTACATGATGCTCCTGTGAAATATATCCCATATCAACTACAAAATCTATGCAGAAAACTACCAATTTAACACACCAGACAGCTAAGCAAAATTCCTAAAGACACACATACCCTTGAATACTTTACTTGCCCAGAAGGGGTCCTGAGAAAACACAAGGAAGTATTTATGGAGCACAGCCCATGAAATGGGCAGATTGCAGCAGGACTTCAGGGACCCAGGGCTCAATCACTTCCTGGAGCCACATGAAGCTCAAGTTCCTTCAAAGCATCTTGGATCAAGAAATAGTAACTTGAGGCAATAGGCTATGTGTTATATGTGTGTGTCTCTGGGCAACTGTTGCAGTTCAGAATCTGGAAACTCAGAGTGCTTTGAGTACAGCAGGAAGAGCCCTTATGACACTGAATGGAACTGAACCAAAGTTAACCAGAGTAACAGTCATGGGAACTTTCCCTCAGTTTTTGAAGAAGATACATAACAAATAATTCACTGCAAAGCATAACTATTGAGGTAATTTTTGAGCTTGCAAAGGACAGTGTCTTCACTGAGCACAGCTTCGGAGAATGGCTGCACTTACCACAGGGGCATGGGAGTTGCTCTTTTATTTTTCTCTATGAGCTCTTTTTCAATCTTCTTATCCTATAATCATCTTTCCTTAATCTTGAAACTTTTGGTGAATATTATCTAATTCCTCTGGCAATCAATAATTTACACATTTACAATCTCTCCTACTGATTTTAACTGCTGGCTCTTTTTATTAAGCATTTATCCACTTTCTCAATTTTTAAGAGTCAATGCACACAACACCAAACTAGATAACAATTAAGTGTTTTCTGATGTAATAAACATCTAACTGTTGTTTGGTTAATGCAAGGATCTCATTTTCTGGACATGCTTTGACAAGTTTTGTAGTGAAAACCAGTTCTCAACTGTAAGTTAGAAAACCTGGGTTGCAGCACGATAGATGCTACTCACTAGCTATAGGACTAGCATTTAACAAGTCTGCAAAGAGCCTCAGCTACGTCTTCAGATAAACAAATAACATCTCATAACCATGCTCTGTAATGACAACTCAACCTGATATTCTGTGAGAGTACAAAGCCATCTACAGAGGCATACTACAGAGTGGTGTGGAGTAGCTGATACTAACATTAGTAATAAATGCTCTTCATTCATACATCATAGCAATAGACTATTACTTGGAAGTACAATTTGTATGTTCAATCAAGTACAACAAAATACTACAAACTTTAGGATATTTAGAATAACAATATTATAAAAATGAGAATATTAACAAGGTCCTACTAAAAACAGGTCTTTCAATGTACTGAAATATTCTGAACTAAAATCTTTAGAAAATCAGCATTTGGAAGCATTTAATCACAGATATTGGACTACTATGTACAGCTGAAAATAAGAGGAGATGAAGATTTGACACAGGAAATAAGATTGACTTATTTCTTTTACTTCAGGCTTGAGGTGTTATTTAAATGGCTCAGAAATCTCTGCTGCCCATTGTCTGTTAATCCCATTTTAAAGTATAACTTTCACCCCAAAGACAGATAACTTTCAATGACTTGGCAACTGATCCATCCTTAAATGAGTCTACAAATAATCTCAGTCCATCTAGAAAGTGAAAGTAAAACCTATGCAAAATTAATATGCTGGAAAAAATCAAACCAATTGACTCATGACATCTCACAGCAGGACAAAGGAAAAAAAGGGTTTATATTAAGATGAATTAAAAGAATCTGAAAATATATTTTAACATCATGTACCTGAACATACTGCCAGTCAACTTCAATTTTATTCATAACCCACAGTTCCTGGATATTCTCGGCTAGTTTTACTCTTACCCTCTCTGGATGACGAGGCAACAAGATCTAAAATTTAAAAATATATATATCAGAAACATGAAAACAAGTAGCAAAAATGCAGGGTCATAACACTTCCTCATAAGCAATTAAGATACAACAACAGAACTTATCCTAAAACACCTATTTCCACAGCCCTCTTTAGGCAAATCTGGGATTTTTTTTTTCATGGTGAATACTTAGGTTTCTGGGAGAATTAATGAACAAAATAAAGTAAATGAAGTATTAATGGGAACTGCTGCAGGATTTTAATGGACATGTGACAACCACAAAGGGGTGCATTATTGAAAGAGAAATCATTCCAATGTTCTTAACAAACCTGGCTGGTGTTCACTGGCTGGGAGATGGCAAGGTAGTGCCTCAGTTATATTTCATGGGCTCTTTGAGCCTATGGATATCTGATTGCAGTAATTTGTGTTTTTCCCTTACCTGTACTCTGGTCTTTTCAAGGAAAAAAACGATTTACCTATTCTCACTACACGCAGAAGCAGGGGCAAGAGCAAAAGCAAGTCTGGAAGTCTTGCTGTGAGCACTATAAAAATCTAAGTTTGCTAGTCTCAGGGCTGATATAGCACTTGATTCACTGCCATTGGTCCATATTTATGCTAACTAGGACTTGGAAGAAGTATCAATGTTACTGATTTGAAACTCAAGCTAATGAGGGCTTGGATATACTATAGGATGCTATTGGTCAACTCTGGAGTCCCCACTTCCATTCAATTCTATCCCACTTCCATTTTCTCCTGCTTGTCCAGGAAATTGGAGGCTGAGGTCCTGGGATGGGGCTGCAGAGCTGCATGGAGTGGGCTTCAGCCATAGGAGTCAGTACCATGCCCTAGCCTGGCCACAGAAGGGTGACAGATCAGGGTAACTTGACTCACAACACCTAAGGACACCCAATCTGCATGGCAAGCTCCACATTTTACAGGTTCTGCTTGCCACAGGCATTCTGAGCCACCCTGGTCACCATTCATTCCATTTACCCCAATTTGTCTGATGACTCAAGTTTTTGGTTTTGGGTGCCCTGCCCTATATGTGCACTGCTAATGTCTACTCCAGCCTGAGACTCACCTTCTTACTCTCCTACCAGCACCTTGGATAAATGGACCATCTTAAGCAGGGTACAATTTACCAATCCTTTCTTTGATTATTGTGGCAGTGTTCCATCAGGAAGTTTCTCCTGCATTTTTGTTTTTAGAAAGGTCATTGTTTTACATTTCACCTGAGAGCCAGAACTCACCTGGTCATTTGTCTCTTTGTGGGATGGTAGGGAGGATCCAAGGGTTGTCTCTCCATCCTGGGTAGCTGTCCAGCTGACCCTGCACTAATTCCAAACTGAGGAACCACTGCCCTGAAGGCCAGGTAATGATGTGTCAAGAAAGTAACTCAAAGATCTACTTCAAAATTCTTTTCTAGTGAGGATTATTTTTCTATCTCTGAGATAGAATAAGTCTCAACTTGTGGTAGACAAAGACTCCAAATTTGTTTTTCAATATTATATTTTTAATAGTACATCTCCTCATTTCCTGTGATGCCCACAATCAGCTGTCAATTTTCACATACAAAAGAAAGCCCACTGAAATTTAGATTGAAACTTCAGTGATCTATACGTTAATTTGGAAAGAAGTGCCATTTTTGTAATGCCAAGCCTCTTGGTACATGAACATAGATGGCATCTCTCCTTTTAAAAATTATCACTATTTCTCTTAAAATGCTTTCAATTTTCTGTGTAAAGATTTGCACATCTTTCATTGGAATTATTTCCAGATATATGATGTGTTATTATATGACTTAGGTGGATTCACTTAAAATTTTTATTTTACAATTACCTTTTGCTGACATATAAAAGGGTAACAGTAAATTATGTTGAGAAATGTTTTTGCTTCACTCACTTTTTAAAAATAGTTTTGTAGTTGTAGATGGACATAATATTTTAAATTTATTTATTTATATGTGGTGCTCAGGATCAAACCCAGAGCCTCACATATCAGGCAGGTGCTTTACCACTGAGCTACTACCCCAGCTCCATCACTTTTTAATTCTAAAAGTGTCTACTTTTTTAAAAAAAGTATTTTTAGTTGTAGATGGATACAATACCTTTATTTTGTTTAATTTAGTTTTTATGTAGTGCTGGGGATTGAACCCAGTGCCTCAAGCATGCTAGACAAGTGTTATACCACTGAACCACAACCCCAGCCCTAAAAGTGTCCACTTTTAATACTTGTATTCAACATTGTACTGAGAGAATTCAATATTTCATTGGTTTTCCATTTTGCTGATATATCTTCCAGTTTAATGAAGTTTTCTTAATTTACTGACATACTAGTATTACAAAAAATGGGTGTTAAATTTTTAAAAACATTTTATGGTGCCATTTTTTTATTCCTCTCTGAACATGGTGACACGTAATAATTGGTTTTGTGAATATATAATTGATATTTGAATCCCAACCTCATTGTAATATGGGATATATTGATGAATTTGATTTGTTCTTATTTTCCAAAGTGTTTGTACATCTACATCCATAATGGATGTTACAACCTTTTATTTTCTTGTAAAGTCTTTGCATATTTTAGGATCAGGTTACTAATTGGACCTCATAAAATCAGCTGAAACTTCTGTCCTCAGAGTTTAAGATTGGTATTAGTGTTTCCTTAACTATTTAGTAGAACTCTCCAGGAGGGTTACCTAGGCCTGGATTTCTTTGTGACAGTAATGCTTTTAATTATCATTTAACTTTATTTAATAAATAGAGAGTTCATATTTCCCACTTCTTATGTGAGAGATGGTAAACTACTTTTCCAGGAAATTTCAGAATCAGTGGAATGACTTTGATAACTTATGTCTCTTTTCAGTTTATTAAATTGTTTTCTTTATTATTTCTTCTTTCTACACTTTTCAGTGTTTAATATTTACTTTCTGTTATCTTCTTGAAATAGTCAATTATTTTAGTCATTCTTCTGTATTTTGGGCCAAAACCACTATAAACAATATTTAATGCATCTGTAATTTTAGATATGTTTCATTTTTCCATTATTATTCATTTTAAAAATTCTCTAAATTTTCATTGTAATTAACTCATTCTTTTCATAGAGTCATGGGTTTTGTTTATCTTTTTATTATTGGTTTCTAGTTTAATTCCATAATGGTCAGAATATACTACTAAATTATTTCAAACCTTTGAAATTTATACATGGACCATGTCCAAATTTGGCAAATGATCCACCTGCACTTGAAACAGTTGTGTACTTTGTCAATAGCTAGTGCAGTATTCTGTAAGTTTATCAATCATACTGTTCAGATTCTACATCTTCATTGACTGATATGACTGCTTATTGTAATAGTTGAGATATGTATGGTTACATTGTAAATTGGTTTATTTTTCCTTATACTTATTTTCCATTTGGGTCTTTACAAATTTAAAAGCCATGTCATTAGATTCATATAAATTCATAATTATTTTATTTTTCTTTTGAACTCCCTAATTTCATCATAATTAAATGTCTGTTTTCATTTCTAGCAATAATTCTCACCATGATTTCTTTTTAAGGTAGTAATAAAAATGTACCCAGTGTCCTTTCCATGCCACTTGGTCATATGTACAACTTTGCCAACCTATTACTTTTGCCCTTTCTGGGACAATCTCAAGGTATGCTTCTGGAAAACAGCACACAATTGTTAATGGTGTTTACACAAGTCTACAGATGCATGAGTTTGACTTCTCCCTCTGTGCTGGGAATGGCTCAAACTCAGGTCTTCCACACATTAGGACAGCACTCTATGCTAACCTACAACCAGTCTCTGTGTGTGTGTGTGTGTGTGTGTGTGTGTGTGTGTGTGTAATACAGAATAGTATAAATGTTTATTTTCTGTGAAATTGAATTTGCTCTCCTGTTTTTACAATATACAAAAGTATATCTGAAGAGCTCTAGTAAATATAATATTTCTACTTTGGGACATAAACAGAGCTAAAAAATTATATGCCCAAAACCCCCCCAAATAATCATTTAAAATTGTTGATTTAATGTGGCTATTATTCTTGTTCAGCAATTTGATGCAAATACCTAAATACAAAAAGGTTTTTTTTTTTTTTTTTAGTGAGTACTACATGGGAAGAAAAGAGTTTAAGACTTTAGTTATCTTCCTGAAAATTTCAAATAAATAGCATTTGATTACAAACAAGACATTCTTAATCAACGCCATCATACGTACTCTACAATTATGATCAAAATTTTACAGACATTTTTTGCACACTTTATATAAATACACATCACAATGATACAATTAGAATTAATATGGAATATATAAAAATGAACAAAATGTAGATTTATACCAGCAATTTAATTGCAATCTCTTGAAAAATAATTTGACTAGATATTATTTTGTCTCTTATGCTAATTTATATTGATACAAATTTTACTTAAACATAATAGATTCAGGTGCTAAGAATGTCTGCAGTATCTACATTTAAAGTTACTATGCTATAATTTTATAAATCCAAATTTCAAAAGAAGGATACTTTAATGATTAATGGAATCCTCTTCTGGATTACTTAATTTCTATTACCTATATCTTGCATTTTCATATTAGCATATATATACTTAATACATACAACTATGGAGTCCTTGTAGGAAAGTAATGATCATAGACTAATAATAATTACTGAGGATTAAAGTACCTAACAGAATGCCTGAATACCAACATC
Organism: Ictidomys tridecemlineatus; assembly: GCF_052094955.1. Lineage (NCBI taxonomy): Eukaryota > Metazoa > Chordata > Mammalia > Rodentia > Sciuridae > Ictidomys > Ictidomys tridecemlineatus. Next base: position 47,884,824 of record NC_135490.1, read on the forward strand.
GTTTTTTCTTGTCATAAAATCTGGAGTCCTAATTTTAAAAAGGCTCTTAAATTCAGTTTTTAAATTACTGAAAAGGATTTAGGTTATTTTAGCAATTATATAAAAACACAGATACTTTCACCTTACCAAATCACTAGCTAAAAATAATAGCATATTAAATATCCCTCATAAAAACAAATCCCACTACAATTTTGAGTGCTTTGTTAGGCAGTCCATTTGAGTTAAAAAGTAAGAATCATGTATTGGTTTGAAGCTTTTTAGTCCAAGCCTACAAAGAGAAATGTATTGATGAAAAATCTTTCCCTAAACTCATCTGTTACAGCTTCTATATTCCTTATTTCTCCATCCAAGCCAAATTTTATACTTGATACTTATGTGAAGATCTCTGTTACCCCCTACATAATGTTTAATTAAATTCACACACACCTCATTTTAACAATACCCAGTAATCACTTCAACAATTTATTGTTTCAAACACATACCACCTCTGAAGGACAATGAAGAGACCTCTAAGCATTTTAGCCATTCCTCATTAAAGAAAAACTTCCCCTCCTCTGAAAATCACTTACTGTACCTTAATATTTTGGGTGTTTTTGAAAATATAACTTCTTAATTTAAAAAATTTGCCTGGGGATTTCTTCCCCTGGTTATTTTCCAAAGTAAAAATAGCATATTCCATAATTCACCCTAAATAAAGCTAATTTTTCCTAAAAAGATATTGGTTTTCTAAACACAAGATGTCATTTGATTCAAATATGTTCCATAATTTGTTTATCTAGACATTCTATCTGTGTTTATTCTAAATCTAGAACCAAAGAATGATTGGGCAATACCAATGCTTCTTTGGCTGTTTCAACTGAACGAAGTCACACAATACCATACTTTATAAATTATATTATAGTAATATATAAATGTTCTTTGCCAATAGAATCAGAAGAATAGGACATCTGATTCTTAACCACTTGAGGAAATTAAGAATCCATATAATAAAGAAAAAAATTTAAAAAGAAAATCCAATTTAGATGAGGCATAGAATTAAGATATAAAATGTTCTCATCTCTTTCAATATTATAATTTCATATTTTTTAAAAAAGAAATAAATTAAAATACAGTAATTGTTAAGGATGCTTGACTTTCTGAAAGATAGTTTAACATTTCTGTACAGGTCCATTCATCAGTCTTGTGAAAGAGTTAGTAATTCATGGATGCAGGGTAACTTTTTGCTTTTCCTGCAGAGTTGATGATGCACATCAAACAGCGTCCCAATTCCTCAAGAATCATCCACTCTGCTGCTGCCTTTGATTTTCTCTTCTTGTCTGCCTGCTCTGCCTGGGTGTGAATCCAACTACTACTTTCTTAGTTATAAACCTACTAAGTGGCAATTTTCCTCCTCCACTATTCAAAAGCCAGTGTTGGCCTAGTAAGCAAGTCTGAGAAGATAATTTAGTCTTCATGAAGTTTGTTGCTGCACTCTTATTTCAGCTTTATTTGACAAATGCATCCATGTCTTTCTTTCTGGGCTTTCTTCAAAATTCTTACAGTCAACACATTTACATATTGAGGAACACATTATTTTTTTCCTCATAGCACTCAGGAGTTTTTAAGACATCCTGACATTTACAATTACATCCCTTGCTATGACATCGATATGCTTCTCCCCCTTTCCTTTCCCTATCCTAGGCTTAAAATCTGTATTTCTGTCAAGGCATTCCTTTATACTTTTTGCCTTTTATTTTCATGTTCCAAATTGTTATAACAATTAGTAGAACTGCAACTGTTATAAAATTTGCCATTTACGAAGCAATCACAGTATAATTTCAAACAGTGATTTTCTACAATTACAGGGCATTCTTGTCTGACTGGCAGATACTGATGGGATTATACCATTGAATGGAAGACTTTCCTGAGTCTGGATACCAGGTGTTCCAGTAAAATTAGAGCTGACTGCTATACACACATATGAAGACTGCTATAGCTGAGTAATGTACTGAGCTGGAAGCACTGCATAACCCACAATCCCTGTTCCTGGAGCTGGTGCCAGGATAGTACCTGGAGGCAGGTTAGAGAAATTGGGCTGGATCTGTGTCAGTGGGGTGAAAGGCATCAATGCTGTGGTTGGCTGTTAGTTACTATTTATGAAGCTGGATTGATTGATTTTGGGACAACTTGTTGGAAAGCCTGAGCTTGGACAAACAGAACTGACATGTGCACTGGGGTTGTATTAACAACCACTGGCTTTGCTTCCTAAAGAGGCTTAATGCTTGTACTTGGATTCTGACTAACTGATTGAGTTAAGATACTGGCTGTTGTGGCAGTAACAAATCAGACATAATGAAACTTCCTTCCAGGCACTTGAATCTGCTGAACAGTTGCCAGCATTTCTAGAGGAATTGGGAGCAGTTTCCAGAGGAATATCTGTCTTAAATCGTGATATGCTCACTCCTCCAACAGTGATGCCCTGCACAGCTGATTTCATTGCTCTATTTGGTGACTTCAAAGGTAAGATGGCTATTTTATTTGGCATCTGCATTGTAAAACTGAAAGTTGATGCAATAACACCACTTTCAGATATTGTTATAGTCTTTGATAGAGTTCTAGGGGTAGACTGTGAAAGAACTCTACCTGCAATGAATCATATTGTCTGATATGTAGCTGCTTTACTATTAATTGCTTTTGCAAAGATCAGCTTCATGAATACTGGACCACAGGTTGATGTTAGCATCTCATCTGGCACCACCTCTAGGATCACCTTTGACTTCAGTATCCGTCATGGCTACTAGATTTTATACCTAGCATTTCCAATTATATAGGCCTTTCCTGTCTATATATAGTGTGCTTGGTATCAAACTGGCATTTAAACAAATTGGCACTCATCAATTAAAATTTAAGTCAGTAGATGGAGCCAAACAATTCAATTCAAATCAATTAATTAAATAAAAATATAGAAGTCTTTAAAATTCTAACTCACAAGATTTTTTAGATGGCCAAACAATAAAATCTTTATTTCTAAAAAAATGTCTAAAATGTAATAAAAATCCATTGTTTCTAAAATTTTTCAACAGAGAAGAGATAACTAATACTGCTAATCACATTGTTCTGATATTCTTATTTTATTATTAAAATAAGTAAATTAAATATAGAATAATTGGAATTAAGTTTCAGCAATATGGTTTCTCAAAGAAATTAGAAATTACAACTGAAGCCCAACTACTTTCTACTTTTTCTTTCCAATTGTTAAAGAAACAACAGGATCCTGCATCAAATCTCTTCAGAGGAAGCTGAATTAATTGCCATTATCCTGGCATTGAGATTATTTTCTACTGCTGTAAACATTGTTGTAGATTCTTAATATACAGGTAAACCTGTTCCTCATATTTCTGTAGCTGTGTTATCTCCTCATTTGGAATCCAATTTACTGTCTCTTCTTTTTAACTCTTCAAACTCTTTCAGAGCATCATATGCCCCCCAACTTCCTTGCTCATATGTACAGCCACACTAAGATTCCTGGATTTTTGATAGAGAATAACACCCACACAGAGCTGTGAGATCACTTTATCTTTTATTTTCAGATGCTGTAAAATTTCATGGATTTTTTTCATCAAAATGCTCAATTACTAGTGATGATGTTTTCCATTTCTTCTCAACAAGCTCATGCCATTGTCAATAACTGTTCTCACTGTACACCCTTCCAGGCCCCTATGTGGGAATCTGAAAATCCATTTAATGCACTTTGGCAAATGCATATTACACATTTTCCTCCTTTTCATCCTTATTTCTTTCTTCATATTTCCACTGATACTCATTCTGGGTTTATCTGGCTATTGCCTATTGATCAAAAAATGTATCTTCTTAGATTTCTCATTTATTACTCTGCTTTGCCACTAGGGGCAAGCCTACTTATTTAAAGACACATAACTTCCTGCATATACAACCTGTGATTTTGCATAATTTTACACTCATTGGAATATAATTTTAAACCATGGAATGCACCATTCTACCACACAAGTCTTCATTAAAGGAGCACATCATACCCTGAAGACATGCTTGTCAATACAAAAAAAGGGGTACCTAGCTCAGAGCAGAATACAATTCATAATTTTATGAAAATGGGCATAAAATAAAGGATATAAGCGACAAAGGGGGCTGAATGAACTTAAATTGTAGATTACAATTTTATAAAGTTTTCTGAGAACTGAAATTTTTTTATATTTTAAATTTCCTACTTACATGACATAGTCATGTTTTATTGTTTACTCTTAATATGCTCTAGTTATTTTTATTTTATGGAAAAACTACATGATTTTAATTATTATCATCAATGGCAAATAAGACTTTAAATCAATTAAAATCTTTCACTAAGCATAAAGTTATGTTCATATTTGCTACAGTCATAATAAGTACACTTAATTGTATCAAGGCACAAGCTTTGTTTAGATTTTAAAATATCACTGATTGCAAGATTATGTATATAATATTCCCATTGTTGCTTATGTAATAGTAAATTAATCAACTTAAGTTACACTATCTAGAATAAAATAAAATGGAAATAATTGACTCATTGGATTCATATTTAAACCATATTTATTTACAAAATGTTATTCTAAGAATTATAATTCCATTAAGTTTCAATTGGAGCAGAAGTATAATCACTTGAGTAAAAGCAGTTAGTTAAACTAAAAATGAGAGATAGATTACATTTGAAGGCAGATACAAAATATTGTCAGGATTTTGTTGTGCTTCTGGATGTTCAGTAGCAGGCTCATTTGAAGATGGAAACAACCCTGAAGGAAACTCATTTCTACTTTCAGAATGCGGGGGAGGGAGGGGGGAAATTCAGCTCTTGGGAGGAGATAATGAGCAAAACACAACAATCCCATTGGGAATGGAGCAGGTGGTGGGCTCCATACATGTTTCTTCGAGGAGGTGGAGGAAAAAAAGGTCCTCTTCTCATCAACTGACTCCTTGGATCCACTGGAAACAATGGACCTCTGATTGGAGGGAAAGGTTAGAAAGAAAAGCCAGAGCCAGTTGCTTCATTTTCAGCAGGGACAGATGAATCAGGCACATTGGAATCACCAAGATCAACTTTGGTATCATTTCTACTGGATCCCATTTCTGAAGACATAGGACCATCCATTTTATCCAATGGAGACATAGTAGAACTTCTGCGTTCTGCTGCTCCAAGGTGGTCAACCATAATTAGAATAACATTCATCTTGCCTTAGTACAGGAAGATGTGGTTCAGAATATGGTTGGCCTGGTGGAGACATCATCATCTTAGGTTTCTGTTCCCATGGAGTTGACAGGGGCCCAATGTTATAATTTGCTCTCTGAGAATCACTTATCCCATCATAGCCTGATTCTCTTCTTTCATTGATAATCTGAGGGCCCAGAGAATCCTCTGGGCCTCTTCAGGCTCTTCCTCCTGCCCTTGTAAGCAAAGGTAAGAGTCTGAGTGGACATTTCTTTTCCAAAAGAGGATCTCTCACTTCAGATGAAGATCAACCCAATGGTGAGGCACCATTTGGGGAATTCTCTCTGCCAAAAGCTGTATTTGAATCATCAAGTGCAGAAGGATGTTTTTCTACAAGCTTAAATTTATATTCATTTTAAGTTAAGTTTTGTCTGTTTTGGGCATTTTGTTTCCTTAAATCATTGAGGTTTCTTTCAGCACTCTGAGCTGCCAACTCATTATCATATGCTTTTTTCTCATAGTACATAATCAGCCCCCGGTTAGAATGAATGGTTCTCTCCAATTCTTCTTCAGGATCTTGGACTTGCTTTCTGTAGTTCTCCAGCTGTTCAGTTGCATGGCTGATGTTTTCCTCCATTTTTGAAAGCTGCTCCTCTCTCTCTACCTGGTAATTTCCCTCTACTATTTATTACCTTTGGAGTTTCATTACATTTTCTTGATATAGTTCAATCATTACTTTAAGTTGCTGCTGCAGATTCTGATTCTCACTTTTAAATGGTGTATTTTTTGACTGCAAAGATACTTGTTTTGGCTTAAAATTTTTAATATTCTCTATAAGGTCTTCCTTTGTTTCAATTAAATAAGAAAATAAAGTAAAAATTTCATTTTTTAGAGAGAGAGTCTTTAAATAATTATTTTTCAGTTTTCGGTGGACACAACGTCTTTATTTTATTTTATGTGGTGCTGAGGATCGAACCCAGTGCTCCACGCATGCCAGGCAAGTGTGTTACCACTCGAGCCATATCCCCAGCCCTGATTTTCTTCTCCTTCTAAGGTTTTAAAAGAGGTCTTTAACTTAGGCGCATAAAACCATCCCTTCAAATCTCCTTTTGGCTGATCCTCTAAGTGATCATCCAACACTCTTCATTTCCAAATCTAAGTTACCATCATCTGTTAGGTCTTCCCCAACCACAGAAGCCCAATCTTTCAGCAGCAGCAAGTGTTCAGAGACTTAATGTGATTTTCTTTATCTCTTAGAACTTATTCTGCATGTACTTTAGAGTGTTCAAATGTCATTTTCTGTTATTAAGGACATTTACTTTTTCTTTCCATACTTCAACTTCTTGTAAAAGCTGTTTCTGACTTTCTTGAAGTTGGGAATTTTCATTCAAAACCCCTTTTATTGCTTCCTTAAATCCTCCTTCATTCATTTGGAATAGTCTCAAGGTTGTTTTATTATCAGGTATTTGTGATCTGAGTGATTTTGATTTATCTTCTAGGAACTTAATCCTTTTTGATATAACCACCATCAATTCATCCAGTTTAGAATGTTTAGTTTTCTCTTAGCTCTTTTTCTATAAAGACTATTTCATCCTCAAGTTTAAATACCAACCTATCCAAGTTTTCATAAATTGCCTCCAAATTTTCTGCTTCTATTGACTCCTTCACCAAAATGTCATCCTTTAAAGGTGACTAAGCCTTCATACTCTTTTTGAACAAGGATAACTTTTTCAAGTAGTTCACATTTTTCTTCATTTAATCCAGAAAGTTTTAGAGCAAGCTTTTTTTCTCTTCTCATGCAACACTTGCTCCTCACAGACTGATAACTTCTCCACAAAAACAAAACATCAACAAAAAACCCAATAGCTGTAAATATCACCAACTCCTACAGACAGCCATAAGGACTAGGGTGTATTTCCATGTCTTCCAACAATGCACACCACAACCCTGCTTACTTCTTCCAGGACCACCCCCATGTAGGGGTGAGGGGAAGCAGTTGCCCCACCAGCACACTAAGGCTACTTTGGCTATTCCCTCTGAAACCACAACATGTGCTATCTTCTACCACCTTATGACCCAGTAGGACTCAGCAGATGCCAGAAGCGTGCTCTTGAACTTCCAGAACCAAGAGCTAAATAAATGTCTTTTTTCTATAACTTACTAAGGGTGATATTCAATTATAGCAACACAAATCATACTAAGTTTCAGAGAGATTACTGGTCAAGGCATACCACTAAAAAGCAACAGTTCTGGGACTCAGACAATTGTCTTTAGTTCCATACCCCAATGGAAGCAGTTAGCCATCAAGTAAAATACACAAAAATCAGGCTGCAGATTCCTCTTTACTTTCCAGAGCTGTTTCTGTTTGGATGTAAAAGCCACTAAATGAGAGTAGCTTCTTTGCATCTACTGCACCTGTATCAATCTACCTACTTTCAAATCAAATTCTTGAGCCTTTTCCTCATCTGAACATGCAGCTCATTCACACTTTAGTAATGCTAATAATAATATTCACTAATAGAGTTATTCTCATCATTAAATGGACAGACAGAACAGACATCAAATGTTGTTCCACTTATTCCCACTCTCCTTTACCCGTTATTAACTAGAGGCAAAAAAGTGAGAATTCTTAAAAATCATTTCCCTTTGAAGGATTATAGAATTTTGAAATGGAAAAGAAACTTTGATAGCATAACAAATAGTAATAAGATACTGAACCACACCCAGCTAAAAATTGAAGTCTGGGGCAATTACATTTGAGATTTTCCACTCTGTGACATGGGCACCTGGTCTTTCCACTTATTTAAATTTAAGAAAGTTTTACATTATTCATATAATCATTCTCCAGATCACCAGAGATGATGATGACAGATGCAGTACCCCATGCAATTCTTGAACATTTCCAGAGTTCAGAAACAACTGTTTGTGCACTTTTCTACAACTTGTAATTTCATTTCCTACCAAAATTCTAATACTTAAAATTTTGCTTTATAAAATGCAAACATTGTCTTGTAGGAAATCAGTAGCACCCTATATTTAGAAAATGGTAAGCTGAGTGTGGTGGTGCATGCATCTAATCCCAGCAGCTCAGGAGCTAAGACAGAAATATTGTGATTCAAAGCCAGCTTCACCAAAAAGCGAGATGCTAAGCAACTCAGTGAGACCGTGTCTCTAAATAAAATACAAACTAGGGCTGGGGATGTGGCTCAGTGGTTGAGTGCCCTTGAGTTCAATCCCTGGTATTCTGCTTCCCAAAAAAAGATTAGTGTTTCCTTTTTGACACGTTACCCTAGGAAACGGGGGATCTTCAATCCAGAGAAGGTACTGTGAATAATTTGTTAACTGAGAAATGTCAATTTGCTTGATAAAAGGATTCCCACCATCAAAGTACCATAAGGAGTTTGAAGGAGACATAAGAAGACTTAAGGAGAGATTATATTGGCATCTAGGGAATCTGAAAGATGATTCTTGTAAGTTCCAGCAGCATCCATCAATCAAATATAACCGGTAAAAGCTCTCATGATTGTTACAGTGTAAAATAACTATCCTTCTTGGTGTACATCTCTGGACCTCCCCAAGGGTCCTCCAAGAACCCCACACAAATCACTCAGACCACCCAACCTCCAGCACTCTGGCTGCCAGCCACTCTGATTCACTGGTATTTATGCCAAAGCAATTGTAAAATATTTTGAATATCTACTGGGTACCATCAAAACTGTTTAAATAAGAATCTTTCTTACCCCTAAAAACTCATACATTTTTCCCTTGAGCTATTTGACAGTGTTTTCTTCCTAAGAAATTCTAGCATCTGAAAGAAAGATCCAGCTCCATGAAATGCATCTCTTTCCTATATTAAGTTTTCATCAAATTATGCATGTTAAAATTTAATTTAGAATTCATTCACAGCCTAATTAAAAGTCCTAAGCTGTGATGCTAATATATTTTAAAATGCAGAGCTATAAGATTTGTACATGTGTAAAACTATATGTTACATCCCAATTAATCATTCATTTTTTTGGAACCATGTATTATTAATTTCTATTCTGATCTCAACTATAATAATAATACAACAATGATAGCAATACAGAGATCACTAATGACAAAAGAAAAATTTTGGTTCTACTCCTGGAAATACTCTAGTTTATTAAACTACACAACAGTGCAGCACTTAGAATGCCCTTAAAAATTACAGAGAAGACCCAAAAATGTGACCATTTACACTTCTCCTTAACTCTGAACTATGAATTTGTTACCAATGGGTACTACCCAGTCAGTAAGAGTTTGTCACATGGAAAGTAATTAAAATAACCAGATAGATTTTTGAAGGAAAATATCTGCATTTGAAGACAGAAATAAGAGTCTTAATTTTCAAAAGAAAATGATTAGCTATTTGCAAATTACAATTCACTAAAAGCATATCACTGTGATTTCAATACCTAAAGTATGTAACAATGCCATGAAATTTTTTTCCTCAAACAACAGCTTAGAACATAGCTACACAGTTAACAGTATTTGACAATAAATAATGGTATACAACAAAGAGCCATGCACAAAACAACTAGTCCAAATAGGAACAGTCAGAGCTCTGAAGATGCAGGGAGATACACAGATGCCCAAAAAAGGCTGTTAAACATGAGCACAACAAGCAGCCACACAGATAACATTGCACTTGGATTTATATTTTCAAGTTCAAGATATAATGGGGTGCTACATAAAGCAGAAGGTCAACCCCAAGGGAGTCAGTGAAAGTCATTGACTTATCTCCACAAACATGATTTCCAATACCTGTAAGAGCCACCATCCCATAGCAGCTGAGAACACTAAAATACTCAAGTCTAAAGTGTACTTGCCCCTTCCAGCTTCTCCACCATGTTAGCCAGCATCTCCTGCAGGTTCTGCACCAGGAGGAACTGCTCTAGCAAAAAGGTACAGATGGGCAAGTCCTGGGAGACATTCTGCAAGGAAAGTGGGAGAGCCATAAATATGTCACCAGTGTCAAGCATCCAGGCCCCATCTACCTTGGTGTCTTCCAGCTGCTGTCACAGAAAGAGTGATGGGGGTGCTTGCTATTTCTGCACTGTCAGCTGCCCATCACCACAAGACACTGTCATTACTGCTCTTGTTTAAGAGCATGCCATGTCTGGAGTGTATATCCTGACATGCCACACTGTACTGGACCTTTGTCTGTAGTCCCTGTTGTTCTCTACAACAGGGACTCTTTCTGCCACCAGAGAATAAGAAAACAAAAAAGTTAGGTCACTTTTCTAAAGTCACAAAATAATCAAGCCAGGCTTGAAAGTTGGATTTTCCAAACTTACAAATTGGTTTCAAACCTACCAAGCATTCTGTTGATTTTTTTTTTGAGAGAGAGAGAGAGAGAGAAATTTTTAATATTTATTTTTTAGTTTTCAGTGGACACAACATCTTTGTTTGTATGTGGTGCTGAGGATCGAACTCAGGCCGAATGCATGCCAGGCGAGCGCACTACCGCTTGAGCCACATCCCCAGCCCCATTCTGTTGATTTAAAAAATAATATTTAAGGCTGGGCAAGTGGGAGGCAGTGGCATACTGTGTGTGTGCATGAAGTGTGGCAGCATGGAAAAGTCTTGGGGGCATCATGGCATCAGAGACACAGCTAACAGTGGGTAAGACTGGGCTTCACAAGGGACTAAAAACAAAGAGCAGCACTCAAGGCACAAGAGCAAAGTCTGAAATGCATGTTACACCAATCATTTTATGAGCTACACACAACTATGGACATTTCTGAAGACTCTTTCTCAGCACAGTAGATCAAGATGGATGAATCTGCCTTCCTGGAGCGTCCTGTGTGTCTAGAATACCTAGATGCTTCTGCAAAAGTCTTGTCTTGCCAGCACAGGTTTTGCAAGTGATGTTTGCTGGGGATTCTAGGTTCCCTCAGTTGTTCTGAGTGGAGGACCCTTGTTGGCTCTGGTGTTGAGGAGATTCCCAGTGACATTCTGATGGATAGGCTTATGGAGAGCATTGAGCAGAGGCCTTGGACAGAGGCCTTGGAAACTGAGCCCTAGTGGGGGCAGTGGGACCAACTGCACAAATGCATTCACGGCTCAGGGCAGCACTATAGCTAATTGTAGCACAAATGATCTACAGAGTTCCCAGTATGGACAGCAGCCTTGGGTGTAAGCCTGGAGTCCCCCAGTGAGAGGTACACCTCAGTTACCAAAGCATTATATAACTATGAGGGAAAGGAACCTGGTGACTTTAAATTCACCAAAATGACATCATCGTTTTGGGACAAGTTGATGAAAACTGGTAACTTGGGCAAGTCAGTGAGACCCATGGCTCTTCCCTCACCAACTTTTTTTTTAAAGAGAGAGGGAGAGGAAGAGTGTGGGGGGGAGAGAGAGAGAGAGAGAGAGAGAGAGAGAGAGAGAGAGAGAGAATTTTAATATTTATTTTTTAGTTATTGGCGGACACAACATCTTTGTTTTGTATGTGGTGCTGAGGATCGAACCCGGGCCGCACGCATGCCAGGTGAGCGCGCAACCACTTGAGCCACATCCCTAGCCTGGCCCCACCAACTTTTAGCAGATTATTCAACCATTACCTAAACCCCCACCTCAGGGCAAAGAACTTCATGACTTTGAAGTACAAGACAAAGAAGCGGACAAAGGCTGCCTTCTGTTTGCGAAGGATATTTTTCTGACTGTGATACCCAGAGTGGATGAAAACTGGGCTGAAGGAATGTTGGCAGAGAAAGTAGGCATATTTATGATTTCCCACATTTGAGTTTAACTCAGCTGCTAAACAGCTGATGGAATGAGATAAGCATCCCCTGCCAGAAGTTGATGCTGGAGAATGTCCCTCAGCAATAGTCCAGAGCAGCACTGCCCCAAAGCTCTCTGACACCAAGAACAACACCAAAAAGTAGCACTTTTTCACTTCCCTCACCATGGCAAAGAAGTCTTCCCATACATCCCAGAACTGCCACTCCATGGAGATTAGCCCTCCTGTCCTCATCAGCTCCAGCAACCCCACAGCTGCTGAGAATCAGCAAACTGTCTGGAATTCCTGCAGTGTCCCTTCTCAAATTCATATGAATACCACTGAGTTAACTGTGACCTCATTCCTAAGCAGCTTAGTGATAACTGGCTCCTCATTCGTTTTCCTGTTAGATGTCCCCACTCCAGCTGCCCTTGGAACTATGAATCCTCCCCTCTACCACCACATCTCCTGGCTGTCATTGTCCTCACCTCCACACTACTGTTGGTGTTCCTGCTGCTGAAATGGGACCCAGACCCATGGAAGGATCCACTTTACAGATTGCACATTTTCAGACTCAGACTCACCCCAGTGTGTATGTGGCTATCCACCCATAGACTCCCAGAAAGACGATGAGCTAGAACTGGGAATAGGGGAGATGATTTTAGTGTTTGAGCATTGCCAGATGGCTGGTTCAAAGGGATGTCAATGCATACCACTGAGATTGGGGCAATTATGTGGCATCTGTCAGAAGGGAAGTGATAAATGCTACCCAAGCTAAAGTTCCTGTGTCTACTGTGGGTCAGAAAAGTTAGGGGATGACAAAGGTCAGGCCCTCCACTGCAGGAGGGCCTTCCCAGAAGCTCCATAGAAATGGTGTGGCTGGGACACCCATGGTTGTCTCTCCAGCTGTAGTGTCAGCAGCTCACAACCAAATAAGTGGTCAAACTAAGGTTCTGTTGCATATGCCTGGGCAGATTACAGTCAACCATGCCTCCAATGAAGTGAGGGCAGTTGCAGCACATAATCAAGAATACCCCACAGCAGCACTGATGCCCATCCAGGTGTAGAATGCTACCTGCATTTATGGGCCTGCCCCGTCATTTGCTGGCCTCCCCACAGCCTCTGCCACCAGTGGCAGGTTCTGCTGCCCATGCTGCTGCTGTCAGTTTCAGTTAAGCCGGTACCTCACTGGCCTGTGTTTCAGTCACTTCATAGACCTCCCCAAGTATCATCGCTGCCTCTCATGAAACCAAGCCCAGTGGCCAGACAGTGACCATTCTCCCTGGGCCTCCCACAACTCCACGATTCTTCATCATCTCGTGGAAGCAGTTCAGCAAGGAAACTTGACAAGGACAGTAAAATAGAAAAAAGGGGTTACTGAAGTTGCCTTCTGGTTCTGCCACAAAATTGAAGCCCTGAGTAGCACCTCCAGCATTGCTGAAGTTGAAGTGGAGCTGGAATCAGGGATAAATGGTGATGAGTCATCCCTACAGGGAGCCATGGGTCCTGAGTTACCATTTGGAGGGAGGCCATGGCAGGGCCGACTACTGCCCCATGGATGGGAATGGCCCAGTCACTGTGGCACCAGCAGGAACAGCCTTGAACCAAGAAGCTTTCCATCTGAAGACTAGCTCCCTGGACTTTGCAGTCCTATTGCTCTACCTCCTGGTCTGGCATGTTCCTCACTGGGTCCTGTCATGAATGAATCTAACCTATTGTTTGTGAAAGGCACTAGGTGGAGGTTTCCTATCCTCCACTGAGTGAGGCAGAATTTGGGGACTTAAAGGAGATATTATGTTTGTTCATAAAATGTGAGAGGATGGTTGGTCCAAAGGCACATTACAACACTATGGGAGAACTGGGCTTTTCCCAGGAGGCTTTGTGGAAAATATCAGAGGAAATAAACACTGGGAAGACTTGAAATCACATCACAAAAATGAAGATCACAAAGCAGTCTGATGGAAAGAGCACATGTGTGGACTTCCAGAAGGTCAGGAGCTGTGCAGAGAGTTGTTGTGTGGCTCCTGAGTCTTAGCACAACCAAACCAGCCATCAGAGTGAAGCAGGTGTCTGGGTTTCACCACTCAGTTGGGATTGTAAGGTGTACCTTTGCTAAGTAACCATTTTTGTATTTGTTTATTTTGTTTTGTCTTTACAATGTATAACTAAAATGGACACTTGTTTACAAGGCTCAGCTAATGTATTTGCTTCTTTAAAACTGAAATTTTCTTGTAATAGATAAACTCTTTGGATTATGATTTTAAGAAATTAATTTATGAAATAAGAGCCAAGGAGAAGCTGTATTATCTCCTACTTAAGCCAAGAGATTCATTGTGCTGTAGAATGCATCTTCCTTCCCTCACCCCTGTTCCCCATCATTACATTTTGCTTCCTTAAGACAGAAATGTTGGTACTCTAACTTGGGTTTTCCTCTTTGGGAAACTAAACATACAACTCAGTATCAGTAAGGGCCTATGGTAGGGAGGAAAAACTCAAGAAAAAAAATGTTAATGATTCATTCTTTCTAGTTTGATCATGAGTTAACCTAAAGACTTGATCCTCAACTTTATAGGTTTTTAATTTTCCTATAATGAAACCAATAAAGTAATGAGAAAAAAGCAAAAGAATTGACTAGAAATGTATTCAGAAATAATATTTAATTTTATAACAGAAGCAGCTCAATTCATTGGTTGGAAAGTAGGCAACATTAATCTTATACTTGCTGTCAGGGAGACAATGGCTATGAAATGTAATTTCCATTTTACCCCACGAACTGCATGTCCAGAACATTTGTGAGATGTGGTGGTTAAGTGATGCACTTGTGTTCAAGTCAAATGCTAAAGAAACAATGTGAAAAATTTACATTCATCCATTGTGGCTCTTTCTCAACCAACCTGGATGTCCCACAGTAACATGAACATGCTTGATGTATACATTTCATTTGCAGTTTTCTGCTGAGGTTAGTTTGCATTCAGAACTGAGCAATACAAGAGATGTAAAATAACCAGCATTCTCTACCCCAAAGCCACTCCTGACCAAGGTCTGCTGAGCACACTCGCTCCCTCCCTGGCTAAGGTGTCCATCAGCCATCAGAGGAGTCATGAATAAAAATGCTCTTTGTGTTCTCAGCAGACAGAAGGAAAGGAAAAGTTTAACCAGGAGCTGTTCTGTGGAATCTCTGGAAGGCTTGGAGGGAGCCAGTGTGCCCACACCTTACAATTGTGGCAGGATCCAGCTTAGCCTACCTTTTAATATTTATATCCATTCTTTGTCATTGGCCTCTTCTACCAATTTCATTATGGTGTCATATAGTTATGGGTTTTCAGAGTCCTGAGAACAAAAGTAGGGAAAGAAGCCTGGTAGTGAGGTAGTTACCACAGTTTTCCCATGGGAACTAAGTACTGAAACAACAAGTTTAAAAAAAAATAAGAATTAATGCTTAGAAATAGAAACATGGACTGAAAAGACTTCATCCAATAGCAAGAGGGTTCATCATCTTAAAAAGATGTAGAATGTGGGGCTGGGGCTGCAGCTCAGTGGTAGCAAACTTGACTGGCATGTATGAGGCCCTTCCCTGGGTTTGTTTCTCAGCACCATATATGAAAAATAAAACAAAAATATATCAACAACTAAAAAAAATATAGGATGTGGTTGAAAATGAAATCATTCCTAAGTTAACCACTGGTTTTATAAAACACTGTACATTATGTTCCTGTGTGTTCAAGTAAAAAAAAAAATACTGGCATATCCATGTAATATATGAAGTTTGGTGAAATTAACAAGTTAGGCAAAAAAGCTGATGCCAGCTTACATCTGTGTAAGTTGACACCAATATGTCATAATATTCTTTATTTTAAGAAATTATTGTATTTTATACAAATTTTAAAATGTATAAAGACTACTACACGTTGAGTTAATTTTCACCTGTCTTCATATTTTAAGCTATATGATTGAAGTATTTCTTTTAATAGTTTACTACTATAAATTTGTATAAAATTTCATCTGTAAATAGATCATTAGCTAATATCATATATGGATTTTCTATTGTTTTTTTGAGACAGGAGATGAATTTTGTAAGAAGGGCTCGTTACTAAAATCATAATTCATCATTCCTTTTATTTAATAATTTGAGAACTAAATGAAATGTTTCAAAATTAAAATTTGATATTCCACATTAAAAAATAAATAACATTTTAAGGGACAGGGAAAAAATACTTGCCTCAAAATGATAATGCAGTTAAGAAAATATAAAATTGCCCTGGTATGCAATATTTATTTACACACTGCTTCTGCTTAGGCACAAAGATAAACACTTTCACTGGGTGTCACATTTTGCCTTTAATCTGGGGCATAGTAATTGGGCTCCCCATTCTGCACACGTGTGCTGCTTTATCTTCTCATTAATCATTTTCCCTTCTTTTTTTTGTTAGCCTTCAAATCTAATCAAAACCATACATTCTGGAAGTCTCAAATGTGACTGCCAAAGAGAAGAAGGAACCAGGATAAGAACTGATGGGTGAGTTAGAGAATTGAGCCTTAGTAATCATTCAAGCTTCTGCTTGATATAACCCGGATGCAGGATGCACATAGTCCAACTGGATATGGGCTGGTGCTCAAAAGATATTTTCATAACAAAAGGACATTATAAATACATTAAACACAAAATAAAACCAAGACTGTCTTCTCCACAAAAGGGATATTCTAAGGGTAAATCTGATAAACCGATTTAGATACCAATCAACCAACTCCAAGACTCTGGATAAGCTGTTTCTAACATGTCCTTGGAATGATTTCAGACTGACATTCATTTATTTCTTTAAAGTCAGGATAGTAAGACAGCTAAGTGCATGTTTTATAAACGAACCCTCTAAAAAATAATCCTGGCCTAACTACTTACCAGTTCTTACCTTTCTATTTTTTTATTTCCTTCCCTTAAAAAGACACCATAATAATTATACCACCTTCATAAGGCTGTTTTTAAAAATAAGTAGACAGCATACATGAAGAGCTTATAATGATTTCAAGAACACAGAGAGAATTTAAAATAAGCAAGGGAGCATCATTGGTCTCATATATGATGAATTCTCTCCAGTTGAGGCACGTGAAGCACCACTCATTTCTTAGCAATTGTTCTTATCTGTATTCCCTTTTGACAACTCATAAAAGAAGACAAATCTATGATTATACACCTGCTCATATCATCTAGAATGTTCTAGCATTTTCATGTCAATTTCTAGATAAACATTCATACACTGGGGATTTGTGAACTCTTTCATGACTTTAACTCGAATCAAAATGTTCAAGCATGGACTGCCTGAACAGCTTATGATCTCTTAAAGATCCTCAAACCCCACACAGGTTTGGAACACTTCATCCTGTCAAGCCAACTTCATGTTTCCACAGGCCTACTACAGGGACTCTCAGAACATGTGAGTCAGTGGGAAACAACCTGCCAGTGACCCTCAAAAGCAATGCTCTGAAACTTGGCTTCTGACTCCTCTCTCTGGGCCACAACCTTCTTCTCACACAAATGTAATAGAAGAGCTGTCAGTAAAAGATTTACTCTGTCCAGGAAAATTTGAAGCCATACAAGTCAGAGCTTTGTGACACTGTCTACTTTCTCTCAAGAACATCAGAATTATTTCCACAACTTCATTCCATTTAAAGTCAACTATGGAATGTATTCCTCAGATCAAATCTATACTCCTCCAAATAACCTTGACATGTTTACAGTAATATTCACTATAGCACTGATGCTGAGCCTTTTTCTGCTTCCTAAAAATCAGAATGGTCACTGGAAAATAAAGCATCCTGTTCATTAACCAAAACCAACTAAATGACTCAAACCCAAATAACTCCCAGCACCTGCACAGCACAGAAGGCCTAACATTTGTGGACATCCATAATGGAAGCTACAACCCACAAGCATATGCACAATATGAACTTTAGTTTTAAATTTTTCCTCCAGTCTCATTACTTAGAAAGTTCATCTCTAGAACTTCACTTTGGAAGAACTTTGCTTGCCCTCCCTGTGACGGTGCTCCCAAGTCATGAAAAAAATCTTAATCCTCACAATGGGCTCTTCTGAATGTGCAGATCACAGCAGAACATCCAGCTTGTCACTGTGGCTGAGTACAGATAGCCACTTGCCTATCAGAGAGTGCAAAGCATTCACTCTCAGTCACAGTGATTCTGGCTGTGTACATGTCTGGCCCAGCTTCCCAGAAGAGTGCCCCAAGTAAGTAGACAAGTGGTTCATGCTTGCTTTATGGAGACATCAGTTTCATCCAGATATGTGGACTTTGGCAAAAGCAAAAACTTTCACCTAGCAGCATGTTTATATGCCTCTTCTTTTCAAAACAGAAACTGGTTACGCTTCTCTTCATCTTGACAAACATGCAACCTTAGGCAGAGAAAAGACTCTAAGTCAACCTCAAAGCAGTATCTGGCCTGCTGGCACTGGAGAGGCTATGTAAAATCATTAGGTTTCCTACCAAGGTATCTACCAAACATTTGGCTTCCACAGATGTATCTGCCTAATTCACTTAAAAACCAATTGCAACAGGGTATCACATTTATGGCAATGGAGGCGTGGCATCCCAACCAGCCATGTTGTATAAACGGATATCTAGCCCATGTCATGCCATTTGCAAACTGCTTACACACTGTATTATTTGGTATTATTTGGTTGGAGGCATGAGTTCCTGCTGGGTTTAAGAGCTTTGGGGGGAAATTTGGTGGCAAGGTGCTGGATTATTTGGTGGAAAACAAGAGATGGAGGGAGGCCATGCAGCAAGAAGGCAATTACTGAATATGTGGCACAGAAATTGGAAGGAAATGGAATTCTCAGGAGGTTCCCAAGTAAGACAGGAACTGCAAGATTGAATAATTGTTGGGGAGAGAAGACCAGAGAGGTATGACTCTGAAGGTGTTTTCCTTTTTTGAAATTTTTTACTGGGATAAAGTTCATCATCCTAAAGTACACAAATGAGAAAGCAGTTTGTAGTATACTCCTGGCCTCTGGATACCCATCACCATATCATATTTGAAATACTTCCATCACCTTCGAAAGAAGACGTACAGCTTCTGCAGTCACTCCAAGAACCCCCACCCTCATATCCCAATAGCTTTCCTACTTTCTCTCTGCATGATTTTACCAGTTATTGACATTTCCAATAGTGGGATCACACCTATTCTTTGATGCAGGTGTCTTTATTTAGCTCAAGTTGTGGAGGAACCCTGTGGGACACATATCACAACTGTCTTCCTCTTCAACTGGAATATTAAATATTCCACCTCCCTCATCCTCTCCATTGTTCTCTCCATTTTTATTTGGGTTGTTTCTGGTTTTAGGCTTTGTGGACAACTGACGTGGCTCCCTGCAGCTGCATAGCCAGCCTACTGGTCCCTGTAATGAAGCAAAGTGGCAACAGAGCAGTGGAGCAAGGAGTGGTGGCCCCAGTGGGGTCCAGGTGGTGAGCAGGACCTACAGCCATGTGAACCCGCCATTCAGGCACTGTTAACCATAGCCCAGGTCAGTCAAGCCATGCCCACCTGTCACCCTTGGTCAGCCAGACCTGGCCCCAGTACTGAGGCCTGTGGCAGCAGCCCGCTTCCTGCAGTGCTGCATTCCCATTCCAGCACCTAAACCTTCCCCTTATGACCTGCCCTGAAGAAATGGAAGTTGGCAGATCTGAATGGAAGTCAGGACTCCAGAGCTGACCAATAGCATTATTGCCTTTCCAAGCTCTCATTAGCATAAGTTTGGACCAATAACAGTAACCCAAGAGCTATATACAACCTGAAACATCCTTCCCTGACAGGTCAAATCTGCTGTTTCTGTCACCAGCATCTTCTGTTTTATGACAAGTTTCTGGTTTCTGTTCTTCAATAAATGCTATGGTTACATTGATTCATCCTGGTTTGTGGATTCCATTCATCAAATGCACAAGATGATAAGCCCAAATAGAAAAAAAGTGTTGGTGAGCTGCTGGGGTCTGCTGCTGCACGTCTTGGCTCCACCTGCCAGCAACCATAGTGAGCTTGGTTTTGTCTCAAAGCCAAGGTTTGGTAATGTAGTTGTAGACTTCACACACACATTATTATCTCATTGTGTGGACTTGTTGGGTTACATGGCAACTCCCAAGTTCCACTCCTTGAATAGTCTCCTCTGATATGACATAATAAAAACAGGACTTATGGAGGTGGGGCATCATTGTTTCCCTTGGTGTCCTACAGCCCCTTGTGTCTACCACTCTGGAGGCTCTCAGAACTGTAGCTTTTAGGGACAACTGGAGGTTCCATTGTGTGGTGTGGATGGGGACTCACTGAGAGAAGTGAATGTCAATCCCTGGCTCCCTCTCTTCCTGAAAATCCAGGGGTTAGCTCAAAGTTCCACCCTCCGATTACATGCTGGCCACCCTGGAACCTAGCCTGGTCCTCCAAAGGCTCCTCATGATCCCATAGTCAGGTAAGGCCAACAGGGTGTACTGAGTAAGCAGCCAAACAAGCACTGTGCCTTGACACTCCATTGTAAAGGGAAAGAATGCCCCATGGTGGGAAAGGCCAAGGCACACCAGAGACCACTGTCACTACAATCACTCTGCCTCTGCTCCCACCATCACAGTGCCTCTCTTAGGACTGCTGCAAAGGCCCCAGCTGTCCCAGCACCCACTCTGGTCCTCCCACTATCTGCTCCATTTAACAAACAAAGTGATTCCTTTAAAACCTGTTATGTCACTCTCTAGTCAGAGCCTCCCAGGAACTGTCTCCACACCACGCCACAGTCCTCACAAGACCTCTGGAGCACAGCATGATCTGGCCCTCTCTGCCTCACACTCATACTGGACTGTCTCTGACTCACCTGCCTCTCACCCTGGCTCTCCTTGCTCCTCTAGTACTTCATGGCCAACCTCACTCAGGAGCTGCACAGGGTCCGAGGGTCCCTTGATTAGCCCTGTGATCCCCAGAACCCCTGCCTTTACAACTGTGTCCCACAGAACACTCTGCCACTAGCACTGTGTCCCCCAGGACACCTGTCTCTTGCATTGTGCTCCACAGACTCCCTGCCTTCAGCACTGAATCCGCAGGACCCACAGTCCTCCTACACCTTTCTTCAGGTTTCTGCTGTTACCATCTATCATCATATCAGGGATCCCTAGAAAGTGTTGAGTTCCTCGCTCAATGCCCTCTCTGACCCCTTCCTAGGTCTGACTATTTCCTTCCAAGTTCATGTGCTGGAAACCTCATTCTGGGCAACAGTTCTAGGAGGAGAAATCGTTAAGAGCTGACTGGTCTGTACAGGCTCCACCCTTCTTTCTCTCCCTTAGCCTTGGCCTTCCCAGGCCCAAACTGTGAGCCAACTAATTTTCATTATAAATTTTTCAATCTGTTTACATGTTGTTACAGCAGCACAAAATAGACTAAGACACATTTAACCTGGCTTCACAGTACTAAGCAATGCAGAAGACACTACCCTGTTACCTGCATGCTTGCTTAGGCCTCTCTCCCCAGAAATGAGAGCAAGGACTTCGTTTGTTACTGCATATGTCCATCAGTGTCTGGTAGATGTTCAGAAAATACTTGTTGATGATTTAAGTCCCTCTATGACTGATATAGACATTGTCACTCTGAATGTGAAAAAGAGAAAAGAAAGAATCAAAAACACAGGAAGCATAAAGGCCACAGCAAGTTCCTTATTATCTCTTAAGGTCACAATTAATAAAGAAATGCAAACTCACAACACAGTTTGATAAGACAGGAGAAAGTACAAAATAAATAGCCACCATTAAGACTGCCTTGGTAGTCTAGACATCCTGGGGTAATGAGAGCTTCAGGCTGTCATATGTCCCCTGTGGCTGAGTTAGCATCAGTCCCCACAGGCCTGAACCTGACTCTAAGGACAGTTTCTTCCACTCAGACCTACTGTGGTAAGAAACTCCATGTACACGTCAAGCAGCTGCGCTCTCACCAGGCTCTGATTCCCTTTTCTGTGTGGGACATAAATACTGCCCTGTGGAATATAATGTAATTTTGTTGATTGGAGATAGAGTATTTCAATTCCCATAAATTAGACCATAGCCAATGATTCTGGATGTGGTCCAAAGCCATTAATTACATGCCAGTGAGGAGGTACAGAGTTGGGAGGAACTGTTGCAGATGTTAATGTTTTAAAGAATCTTCTTTTCCCCTCTCAAGGTCTCGCCTACTCAATGAAACTCTGCACTCTCACAAAACTGTGTAACCAGGAATGTTACAATTATCACTAAACATGTTATATATTGTGACTCTAACAAGAAGAGTCTGTTAAACTGGACATTACCATCTGTCCCATGAAGGTCCCACTTGAGGTAGGCAGAATATAAAGATGGAAACCATGTGAATTTGGCAGTCTGAAGAGAGTTCCTTGGGTCCTATAATCCTTACAGGTTCCAGGCCAGCTGTGGAGGACATAGCAGGGTGAGAAGAAGGGGCCATGACCTTCCTGGATCCATGAAGGGAACATGCCTTCTGAAAATATTCTAAGATCCATGTGCACTGTGTACTGGAGACTTTTGACTGTTCTGTTCTCCAGAGTCCCAGGCACATTATGCCTGGCTGACAGCTTCTCAGGAAGTATTCCTCAAGTGCCAGCACCTGGCAGAGGCTTGCCTGCTGCTGATACATTAATGAAGAGTGGTTATCCAGGTGCCTGGAGCCTTCTGTGCCTGCTCTCTGATCCCTTCACAACAGGAAAGGGAGTGTCTACACCTTTGAAAGGATGCTGTTGGTGTCCAATCCATGCCCTGTGTATTCAGCAAGAGACACTCTCTAGAAGTCACCTGAATACAGGTAGCCACTCTGAACCTACTTCCTCAGATCTCAATTGGAAAGTGGAGTGGGAAGCATCAGGTCCTTCTAGCTCCAATCACCTCCAATAGGAACCATGCAAATCCAGACAGTGAAGAGGAGCATTAATGGTTATTATTAGCCACGAAATTAACAAGATAGACTGACTTGTCAAGGAGTAACATGAGAAAGATGTCAGCTATGACATTCTGAGAAAAATGCAGAAAATAGACACTTTCTTTATATATAAATAATGGAAAAAGGTGCTAACAAATGAAGATCTTCACAACAATTATATGGATGGTTCCTCAGGTTCTAGGATTATTACACGTTGTAGGCCAGGTATAAAAACACACATGGAAACCTATCTAAAAATTAATTTTTTAAAAAATTGTGGACACACCCAACATTCTGTTATATTTGTCCATGGCAGAGAGGACTAAAATGAGTCCAGACCACATGGGTTTGGCCTCATACTGAATGTTCAAGAACCAGCCAATGAGACCCTAAAACAAGAAATAAGACTGGACTTTTTACAATCTGGCCTGCATGGTGGGCATACACCTGGATACTCTCCTCAGTGCACAGTCAAAGGCCACTGGAAAACAAAGGCCTTGTAGGTTCCCTGGTGTGCTGTGCTTTCCTGTTGGCAGGGTAATGGGCAGCTGCCTGGGTGGCAGGTGAAGGTGGGCCCTCCAGAGGCCCCCATGATGAAGAGCCTTCTGGAGGCACACCAGGATTCATTCCATACAAGAGGAAGCTGACCTTCATGCACAGTTCCAAGCAGGTAAGGTCAATGTTGGCAGGACAAAGGAGTCGGCTTGAGTCCTGCAAGGCAATGTGCTACACAGACTCCGCTCTGGCTCCTCATTTTGCCTTGGCCACTGGGGCCAATGTCTGTGGGAGGCAGTGGAGTAAAGAGCCCAAGGTAGAGCTACCTTGAGGCCTGTGTGACCAAGGCCAGCTGTAGGGAGAACGAAGCCTTCCTGCAACAGCACAGAACACGGTAGCCATACATGGCCCCACCTGGCTGTCTGAGGCTTATCAACAAATAGCATGATCCTGTCAGGGACCAGGAAAGTCCCAGCTGTGGAAGACCACAGACATCAATTGCTGGTAGAGGCAAGGTTGTTTGAGTGCCAGGGGGAGCCAAGTGTGAGACCTTAGAGGCTTCAGGCCCATTCTGAGGACCCAAGGACACTGAGGGCCTTTGTGAACCCTCATGGGGAAGCAGCCTACTGGGACTTCTGTGTTTTCACAGTGCTTTGCTCCTGCTCCCATCCAACCTCCTCCCTGTCCTGCCTCTCAGGGGAGAGCCACTGTTAAAGTCAATCCTTATCCTAGATCTGCAGAATAGCTGCCCCCAGGGCTGCAGCATGGGCAGTGAGCATGAGCTACAACCCGGAGTCCACCATGCTGCAATGGGCCCGAGGTGAGCAGAGCCAGCACCAAGGAAAACTAGGGAACATAGATCCACTGAGCTGAGGCAGCCCTGCTGGGCCCAGTGTGGATACCTGCTCTATACAGCACTGCAGCCAGAACCTCCAGGCTCCATGATCCCAGGACTTCAACCTCCTGCTTGACAAAAGTGAGAAAATGGGAGTGGGGTGAACATGAATGGAAATTGAGGCTCAAGCATTGTTACAATAGCATCAGTACTTTTCCAAACCTTGATTAGCATAAGTTTGAACCAACAGCGTTGACTCACATGCTATATAAACCCCTCACCTAGGACACTTAGATGATAACATGATATTGGGTCTGTTTTTGTCTCTATAGGAGTTCTGCTTTTATTTTCACTCCAATTAAATTCTATTCCATTTACTCTTGCCTTCCCTATCTCATTAATTTAATTCTTTGGATGTGTGAGGCAAACCTGGAAAGACATTAGAGGTAAACTGCTAGACCTTATTGCAGCACTGGAGAGCATAGCAGACATTCAGAGCTATAACACTGAGAGCTATGATATGCCACTTAATGGTAGTTGAAAAGATTCAGACTTTCCTGGTTGCAACCTTCAAAGCTGACACTTGTAGATGATGTGGATTCCTGGCTGCTGAGCCAAATCAGCCATCCTACTGGTTCTTGTCAAGATGCCGATATAGAGCTCATGTGGCCTGTGGCCCTGAGGAGACTGCTATGTAGCCAAGGATGTCCTGAGGCAGGGCAGGCCAGTGCTGAGGTAGATTAGGGCAAGCTGTTCTGTCACTCTGCTGAAGCCTGGATTATGCATAGTGGCACACCTACCACAAAAGCACACTCTATAGCAGTACCATGGCTTCAGATACCCACTGAGCATGTGCAATCAATGACTTCAGTCTTCTGCTTCCCAAAGCAGGGAGCAAAGTAAAGCTAAATGTGGATGAAATTCAGGACTAACCAATTTCATAATTAATTTTCCAAGCCCTGGTTAGCGTAAGTTTGGACCAATAGCAGTGAACCAAGGACTCTATAAATTCCTAAACTAGCACACTTGGCAGAGAAACCCAGCTGTCTATTCCTCTCTTGTGTGGCATGAGTTGTGTTCCTGTAACTCAATGAATCCTACTATTACACTCACTCATCCTGGTTTGAGAATTTCATTCTTTGAATTCATAATAAACAAAATAAAAATGGAAGGTGAGCTGCTGGGTTATACTGCAACACTGGTGGTCAGGGCCTGCCATTAGGAGCTGTAAGTACTTCCTGAGTTCAGATGCTTGCAGCTTGTGCAGACCCCACCTGGCAGCAGCAGAAGTAAATTAAGTTTCACCTCAAAACTGTGGTTTCCTAGGCATCCCCTCTTTGATTAGCTGCTAACACTTAAAATGAGCCAGCTTGACTGCAGTTATCTGCATCTTCACAGACTGCTCACCAGCAGAACTGGTGAACTCAGCTTCTTAAACTCTAGCTGTGTACTTCTATCATTGTTGCTTGGGTACAGATAACAACTCTAATGAGTGGCTACCTTATCTGCATGTGATGTTGAGATTTAAGACAAGTTTCAAGAGGGAGCTCTGCACCAGAATGCAGGGACCTAAAGATCTCTGCTAGCTTTTGCTGTGTTGACTTTTCTACACTGGGTACTTAAAACCCTTGCAAAAATGACCATGGTGGCTCCAGCCCCTTGGGATTACTACAGAAAACACTTTGTGAAGCCCTAGATCCTCCCCACTGATACCCAAATCAGAGCAGAATAGTGCTTAGTGCCAGTAAGCTGAACATCACCTGAACCACCAACCTGGTGGTGTAACTGCAATTTATGGACAGCATGTGTAGTCATTTACTTCATCGTTTTATTGTTATTTCACTGTATTTTATTATGCTGAAGTCCATTGATCTACAGGAATGAATTCATCATATAGAAAAGCATCTTGCTCTGTGAAGGCTGTGTTGGGAAGAATCAAGCTGGAATTCAGAATCACCTCCAGAACAGGACTACAGTCACTGCATTTGCATCACAGGGGGACATGGCCTCCTTTCTAGCACAGTCATAAGATCAGTTTGAGATGAAACTCTACCACTTCTGTTGGTAGGATGAGTCTGTGTACACTGCAGGCCTCTTTAGCCAAGAAAGCCTATTTCAGTGTTTACTGTGAATCACAGCAGGGGATGCCTGCCCTTGTCAGCTCTGAGGGTCAGAACAGGCCAGGCCATTTTCTCCACTGCCACTGAGCAGTGTGTTTCAGTTTTGTGCTAGAGCTCCCTGCCTGGGGAGGTCTCCAGTATTGCAACAGACTCTAGCAATTCACTACCAACTTATTTCCAGGTTGTTCTCACACAAATCCAAAGAATGTCCCAGAAGATATGTGTGAAAGCAGTAGAATTTATTTAAGTATGAAAAATAGAAACAGAACTCTTGCAATGGCAAGAAGGAATCCAACAGCAGGTTTTTAGTCCAAGTGAGCTAGTCTAGGGGATTATCTAGCACTTGGATCAATGATATTGGTTCAGACTCATGATAATCAGAGTTTGGAAAAGTACTAACGTGATTGTCACCACACTGAAGCCTGAATTTCCATTCTAGTTCACCCCAGTGGTATTTTCTCACTATTGGTTGGCCAGCAGGAAGTTGAGGTCTTGGGATTGTAGAGGCTGGAGTTATGGAGGCAGTGCTGTGTGCAGTTAGCATCCACCCTGGTCTAAGCCTGGTCTTGGTGTCTCAGGCCCACGTCAATGTGATGGGCTCCATCTGGCTGCAGCTTGCCACCCAAACTCCAGGCCCTGTGGGCAGCCATTCCATAGCTATATCATAGCTATATCATAATGCCAGTCAGGCATTATGATATAGAAATTTTACTCTAAAGACAACAATGATGAAAACATCATGAGACTAAGGCATCTTTCTTCCACTCTCCTTCTACTATGAGCGTGGGACTGTTTTCCAAATGCCATGGAGCTGAACGTCACAGCACTTGGGTATCATTGCTGACCTATGAGGCCAGCTGTCTTGCAGAAAGCCAGACATTAAAAAAACTAAAAAAGAAATCCTTCTTCATTTACTCTGGAAAATACATCGATTTTTCATAAAATATCTATTCTAATGTGCAATGAGTTTAAAGTAACTTAAAACAAATTAATAAATATTTCTAAAATTTCCCATCTTTGTTTCACTGCAAATATTGATAATTATTATCCACTCCAGGAAATAGTTTGTGGGTCCTTATAATCTTTAAGAATGTGAAGGGATTCTGCAGGACTGGGAACAGCTGAAACAGGAGTGTTCGTGGGAAAGATAAACACAGTAAGGTCACTGGGGTCAGGGTCTGTGAGTGGAGGGCAGGGCTCACATGGATTCTGCAAACTTTTTTCTTTAAAACTAAATCCAGGTATAGAATTTTGGCATTCTGTGGAGCTGGGTGGTTGTTATACCATACTTCTAATGTTTTTTTAAATAATTCATAATAAAAATAAATTGTCGGGGGATAGGGAGGGCAGCAGAATACAACAGGCACTAGTATTGCTATATGTATATACGTGGCTGTATAACCAATGTGATCCTGGAATCTGTACACGTGGAAAAATGAGAATTCATACCCCATTTGAATCAAATGTATGATATGTTAAGATCATTGCATTGTCTTGAACAACTAATAAAAAAACAATAAAAAAAATAAATTGTCATGAACATGTCATTTAGAGTTATGGAAGCAATTACCAGAAATCCTATCAACAAACGTGGCTAAGTTTCTGGTGCAGTGTGAAACCAACGTGGGCAAGCAAGCCTGGAAGAGGAGGCCCTGTGGTTCCATTCCTCTTGATATTAGATACACCTCCCTCTGCATCTCAACAAATTAGAATATTCAAACAGATCAAGTGAAGAGAAAATCACCATGCAGAACTTAGAGATGAGGAGAAAGTCTGGAAGGAGGAGGAACTGCACCATGTGTTAGGATGTGGGACAATGGGGGCTTTTTCTTCCCCTTCATTTTTCATCTATTCTGTTATGTGGCTGTATACTTTCATGTATAGCATAAAATTATTTTTAAAATTAGCAATAGATCAAAAAAGACAGATAATTTTTCTTTTCTCCTGGGAAAGACTGGCTACCACATGGTTCTATCTCTCCCGGTTATTCACACATGGATGCCTGGTGGCTGCCAACCTTCTGATCCTTAGAGACTATGATCATAGGTGTACTCTTCATCTCTCCTGTCTCTTCTTTGGCTAGTTGTCCTCAGCTGGTGCTGTTAAACCCAGGGCCTCCTCTGTCTTGACCTGGTCCTCTTCTTTATTTAGAAAGTTACTAATCTTTGAATTTGGGTACACCCTTAATAATCCTAAATAAACTACATCTGCAAAGACCATGAACCTCACATTCTAAAGTTCAAGGTGAACATGAATTGGGGAGTACATCATCCAACACACTATAAAGACCAAGCAAAATGAATTACTAAAGGCACATGCTCCAAATATAATTCTTGCTTCAAATGAAGAAGTACATGGGTTAAACCTAGGCTCACTTGATAGAACTCTAAAGCAACACTGCCCCCCCACAAGCTGTTTAACTTTTCCAAAACAACCGAATCAATTCTGATGTGATCTGCATATCAACCACCCGTAAATCTAAAGATGTACTCACCAATATAAGTACTGAACACCTTCATGCTTTTTCACTGTTCCAGGTATATTCACTTGTAACAGAAACTGAGTCTTCACCAAAACCAAGTTCAACAGAAAATGATCTCATTCATCATCCAATTGGCAAACAGAAACTTTGTTATATAATGGACAAGACACTAGTATAATATTTGTAGGTATAATTATAAAATATGCTGTAGGTGTACTATTCTCTTTGAAGTCATGTGTATGTCTGTGAGTGTGTACATGTGGAGATGGGAGAGTGGATAGATAGATATTGAGGGATGCTGGACAGGATCAAAGTGGACAGCTGGTTGGGTGCTTTCAAGGCCTGCCATCTCTTCCTGGCAGCTCCCTTTGAAGTTGAGCTGGGTGCATGTGACTGAGCCCTCATAGTAGACTGGATGGATATCTACCTCATTTTCAGGCCTCGAGCAAATTCCTCCAGTTTCTCTATACTGTGCAGAACAGATAGCCATGAACCACAGGTGGCTTCATTGCCAGCTTGAATCAGCATGAATCCTTGGGTCAGCATGGGTGGAGAGACCAGAGTCACTGGATTCTTAACTGGGGAGTGAGGAACAGCCATGCTTCTCCATTTCATGGATCCTTTAAGCGTCTTTCCTTGCTATAGTTTGGGTATTGACAGATCTTCCAAAGCCCATTTACTGAGGCTTTGTCCACAGGGTGGTATAATTGGGATGAAGAGGAACCTTTGAGAGGTGGGCCTAGTGGTAGGCCTGAGGCCCCTGAGGTGTGTCCTTGAGGAGGAGTGTGGGACCCTAGCTGTTCCCTCCTCCCCTTTGACTTCCTGGCTGATGACAGGAGTAGTTCTGCTCTGACACACCCTCCCACCATGATGGGCCACTCCGCCACAGGCCCAAAGCCACAGCACCAAACCATTGTAGACTGGCATCTCTAGAACTGTGGACCCAAAAAAACCCTTTCTCTTCATAAGCTGATTAGCTCACATATTTGTTACAGTGAATGAAAGTGGACTAACACAATTATCAACTTTCTAGAGACTCTGAAGCAGTCATGCACGCCCTCCTCTTTGCTCTTATAGCTTAGCCTCCACAGTGCCTCCTTGCAGCAGGCCTGTGCCTGTGCATGGCCTGTTTTCCCTACAGAGCTCTTTCATGAGGCTGGATCCTCTGCCTTATTTGTTGTTATATTCCATCTCCAGGCATAATGAGCACATGACTTTCTTATTTGTCTTCCTGGATAAAGAGAAAGAATTTGTCAAAATGTCATTTATAAGCCAATTTTCAAAAAGAATTTATTATAAAGTAGATGCCTCCGTTATTACAATTGAAGTCTAACGCCTGAGTTGTCACAGGTCCAATTGGGTCTTTAGCTCCCGACGACGCACTGTCTGCACTGATTTCCAGACACTTCCTCTCTGTGCTTCCACATCCCAACTCCAGCCTGCACACCTCTCTGGGCATACATCTTCCCACTTCCCAGGAATGAAGGTGACCTGGAGGGAATGGCCCTTTCACATCTTGGCACACATAGCTGCAGGAAGACACACTCCTGTTCATGTCACTTCTTGCAGCTTCAAGAAGTATTCCACTTCCTGTCTTTACCAGTGGCCTCTGCTCTGTAGAGTCTCTTGCGTGTCTGTGTTCCTCCCTGCAGATTTCCATTTCTTGTGAGAGATAGGGGTATAATTTTATTTTGTTACATATGGATTTCCAGTTTTCCCAGAACCATTTGTTGAAGATGCTATCCTATCTCCAGTCTATGTTTTTGGCATCTTTGTCTAATAAGATAATTATAATTTTTTTTTGATTAATCTCTGTGTCCTCTGTTCTGTACCATTGGTCTACAAGTCTGTTGTGGTGCAAATACTGTCCTGTTTTTGTTACTATTTCTCTATAGTTTAGGTCTGGTATAGTGATGCCACTTGCTTCGCTCTTCTTACTAACTATTCCTTTAGCTATTCTGGGTCTCTTAATGGATCAAGGACCTAAGAGTTAGATCAAAGACTCTGCATCTAATAGAAGAAAAACTAGGCCCTAATCTTCATCATATGGGATTAGGCCCCAACTTCCTTGATAAGACTTCTATAACACAAGAATTAAATCAAGAATCAATAAATAGGGTGGAATCAAACTAAAAAGTTTTCTACATCCTGGGAGAAAATTTTTACCCCTCACACATCAGATAGAGCACAAATATCTAGGGCATACAAAGAACTCAAAAAGCTAAGCACAAAAAAACAAATAACCCAATCAACAATTGGGCCAAGGACCTGAACAGACACTTCTCAGAAGAGGATATATAATCAATCAACAAATATATGAAAACATGCTCATTGCTCATCATCTCTAGCAATCAGAGAAATGCAAAGCAAAACTACTCTAAATATCATCTCACTCTAGTCACAATGGCAGCTATTATGAAGACAAACAATAAAAAGTGTTGGCGAGAATGTGGGGGAAAAGGCACACATACTTGCTGGTGGGACTGCAAATTGATGCAGCCAATATGGAAAGCAGTATGGAGATTCCTTGGAAATCTGGGAATAGAACCACCATTTGACCCAGCTATCCCTCTCCTCATACTATACCCAAAGGACTTATAAACAGCATACTATAGACCACAGTCACATTAATGTTGATACTAGCACAATTCACAATAGCTAAACTGTGGAGCCAACCTAGATGCCCTTCAGGAGATGAATGGATAAAAAATTGTGGCATACATACAAAAAGGAATTTTACTCAGAGAAAAAATTACAGCATTTGCAGGTAAATGGATAGCATTAGAGAAGATAATGCTAAGTGAAGTTAGCCAATCCCCCCAAAAAACAAATGCCGAATGTTTTCTCTGATATAAGGAGGCTGACTCATACTGGCTGGGATAGGGAGGGGGAGCATGGGAAAAAATAGATAAATTCTATATAGTGAAGAAGGTTTGGAGTAAAAGGGCGGAGGCAGGGAATTAGCAAGAATGGTGGAATGTGATGGACATGATTATCCAAAGCACAAGTATGAAGACACGAACTGGGTGTCAGACTACTTTATATACAACCAGAGTTATGAAAAACTGAGGTATATATGTGTAATAAGAGTTTTAATGAAGAAAGTACATTTATAAAAGACATGAAATGGCGTGAACATACTCTATATAAAAAGATATGAAGAATTGTGCTATGTGTAATATGAATTATAATGCATTCTGCTATCATGTATTTAAAAAATAAAATCAATTAAAGAAAAAAAAGGTTTCCATTTCTTAAAGTGAAACTCCCCTCTGGATCCTCCAGGAGACAGCAAGAATAAGGGAGCTACATTTGCCCCAGCCCTCCGACAACCTCATGTATACCAGAACAAGCAGCATTCCCTTGCAGCTGTGTCCTCTTTTCCAAAAGGACGCTGTTTAGCAGATGGAGGAGGCCAGTGGACACTCTACAACAGGTTTCTACCATCAATGGCTTGACCAGTCAGGGAGACTGACAGCACCCGAAACTTTCCTCAGCTTACAGGCTCAGGTTAATCCGTCTCTTCAAAAAACCTTGCTACTTCTACAGAGCCCATCCCCTAATGGTGGAGCTGCAAAATACAGTGGCTCTACCTCTGACTACTGCCCTTTTCACCTGTGGAGACCATCTGAGTATCCCCACTGGGAAAGGGAGGCCCTGCCACTGCAGGAGAGTGGAGGGTGAGCCGGGCAGCCTCCAGCCAGGCCCTCAACCTAGTGGTCACAAGGCCTGGCCCTCCTCCGTGTGGCCCTCAATACTGTGGTCAGAGAGCACACAGCTCTGATCCTGTCTGCTGGCCAAGCTTTCAATCCACGTGTGCAGTTTACCTGGATTCAGTACCTCAATTTCTTTTTGCTGCCAGCCACATTTTGTGTTTTTCTCCTGAAAGATCAATTCCCCTCTTGGACCATGGCTTTGATAAACAGGTATCCCAACATGATCTCACCACCAAAGGGCCTTGCAAAGAACCTAGTGTGTCCTTCTGTGGTCTGCCTCCCTCCTAGGAATGTGAGACCCCTGAACTGGGTGATAAAATGTGCTACGTTCCCAGTGAATTTTTGTTAAATGAATGAGTGGAAGGAACAAAATTATCAAGCAAAGTGGTTAAAGGACCCAAAGAAATTTTCAGACACAATTAAAAGTTTAAAAAACCCAGAAAAGTATCCCAGGTTGTGTGGTGGCAAAAGTGTGCCTGAATCTAGACCTCAGCACCAACATGCAGAGTAGACTCAACTCTAAGACACCATTAACACCGAAATGCAACAAGTAACCTCAGCTTAGCCACCACCCAGTGTGCAGGAGATAGTACCTGGCTCAACAGATACCAGTGACCAGACAGCTGTCATGTCCATGGTGAGCAGGGATTCTTTTTCACAGTTTTAACTAATTTGTGCTTGGGCATAAATTTTAATGGAATTCATATTAAAATCCCAAAGACAATTCTTCACAGAACTAGAAAAAGCAACCATGAAATTCATGTGGAAAAATAAGAGATTCAGAATAGCCAAAGCAATACTTAGCAAGAAGAGTGAAGTAAGACACATCATAATAGTATAGCTTAAACTGTACTACAGAGCCACGGTAACAAAAACAGCATTGCATTGGCACCAAAACAACAGAGAACAATGAACGGTACAGAATAGAAGACACAGAGACAAACACAAAAAATACCATTATATCATATTAGACAAAGGAACCAAAAACATACATTAAATTTAAAAAGTCTATTCAACAAGTGGTGCAGGGAAAATTGTAAAGCCACATAAAACAAAAAGAAAGTAAAGCCCTCTCTCACTCTTTACAAAAGTCAATTGAAAATGGATCAAAACTTAGGCACTAGAACAGAGAACCTGTGCCTAATAGAAGAAAAAGTAGGCCCACATCTTGATTATGACAGCCTAAGACCTCCTTAAGGAGACTCCTACATTCCAAGAAGTAAATTCAAGAATTAATAAACAGGATAGATTCAAACTAAAAAGTATATTCTCAGCAAAGGACACAATCAATAATGTGAAAAGAGAGCCTACAGAATGGGAGAAAATCTTCCCCACATGCACCTCAGAGCATTAATCCCTAGGATATATGCAGAACTCACAAAACTTAACACCAAAAAAACAAATAACCAAATCAATAAATGGGCTAAGGAACTGAACAGACACTTCACAGAAGAAGCAACAAATACATGAAAAAAATGTTCAACGTTTAGCCATCAGAGGAAAGCAAATCAAAACTACTCAAAGATTTCATCTCACCCCAGTCACAAACATGATTATCCAGAATGCAATCATCAAGTAACAATAAATGTTGGTGACAATGTGGGGAAAAGGGTGCATGCACACATTGCTTCTGGGACTGCAAATTGGTGCAACTATTATGGAAAGTAGCATGGAGGTACCTCAGAAAACATGGAATGGAACCAATATCTGACACAGCTATCCCTTTCCTCATTTTATACACAAACGACTTAAAATCAACATATTACAATGACACAGCCACCTTATGTTTACAGCAGCTCAACTCATAACAGCTAAACTATGGAACTAACTTAGGTGCCTTTCAACAGATAAATGAATAAAGAAAATGTGGTGTGTATGAGTATAGATATACATGTGTGTGTGTTTCTGTGTGTGTATATATATACACACACAAAAAAACAATTTTACACACATATATATGATGGAATACAACTCAGCCTTAAAGAATGAAATTATGACATTTGCTGGTAAATGCATGCAGCTTATCATGCTAAATGATAAGCCCATCCCAAAAAACAAAAGGTTGACAGTTTTCCCTGATATGCTTATGCTAATCAGTGTATGAGAAGGTGGGGGAGTAGGAAAGTATACAGTTGCTTTAGATTGCATAGAGGAGTAAAGAGAGGGGAAGGAGTATATTGGGTGGGTAGAATGGATAGTAGAATGAATCATCATCCAAAGTACATACACAAATACATGACTAGTATGATGCTACATCCCGCACAACCAGAAACATGAGAAATCATACTATATTTATGTATGATATGTCAAAGTGGAACACCTTTTTTAAAAAGTTGATTAAAGAAAACATACCAGTTTGCAGAAAAATACATGACTATAGTATCTGCCCATAAATTGATTCACCTGGAGACAATCATGCTAATGAAGATAAACCAGTTTACAAAAAACAATGGACAAAGGTTTTTTTCTGATATGTGGAAGCTAACTCACAACAGGAGCAGTGATAGGAACAGAAGTACAGTACATTAGACGATGGGGAATGGAGGGAAAGGAAAGGACATAAGCAAAGGAAAGACAGTGGAAAGACTCTGACACAGCTTTCCCATGTATATACATGGAAACAACACAGTGAATCCCACCGCCATGTACATCCTAAGAATGCAACTCTAAAAAGGTAAAGTATAATTATATAAATAGGGACTATATCAAAATGAGTTTTTTGTGGCTCAGTGGTAGAGCACTTGCCTAGTATGTGTGAGGAACCGGGTTTAATTCTCAGTACCGCATATAAACAAAATAAACAGTCCATTAACAACTAAAAAAAAAAATTTTAAAACGGATTTTATAACTAAAACAACCAATAAGTGAAAATTAATAAAATGAAACATTTCCTCGGTTCCTTTAAACATTTTAATAACACTCAAATCAACATCAAATGAATGGAAAGAAAAAAGGGCTTTTAAGAGTGGGTATACACTCTCTCCCACTTTTCTGCCAAATAATGACTCAACTATTGGGACAGACTTTTTCTAGCTTCTTACCTCCAGAACTGTGGGAAGTAATTTTCTATTCTTTATAAATCTCATAATTTTCACTATTAGAAATTAAAATTAACAAATTTCAATATTAGACTAATTATCTAAAATATAACAATACCTTTGAAACCGGAGTTCGAAGACGAAGCTCCATGGCTTCTGCTGGCAGGTAGGTGCTGCCCGCGAGGGGCAGGGAGGCCTCTGCAGCAGAGAGGAGTCCTAGCTCTTGATGGCGGGCCATTCCATCCAGGGCTGCAGCAGATCCCAGCAGATCCTCAACCATTTCTTCTTTCGGCAGCCTCTACGAAGTCGAAGAACCATCTCCGGGAAACAAAGCAGGCTGGAACTTCCTCGGGACTCCGGTGAGGCGAGGCTCCAGGGAGGCTCTGGGGAGGCTCCGGCGAGGCGAGGCCCCGGCGAGGCAAGGCAAGGCCCCGGCGAGGCTCCGGCTCCGGAGAGGCAAGGCGAGGCTCCGGCGAGGCGAGGCGAGGCCCCGGCGAGGCGAGGCGAGGTGAGGCGAGGCTCCGGCTCCGGCGAGGCGAGGCGAGGCTCCGGCTCCGGCGAGGCGAGGCGAGGCTCCGGCTCCGGCGAGGCGAGGCGAGGCTCCGGCTCCGGCTCCGGCGAGGCGAGGCGAGGCGAGGCTCCGGCTCCGGCTCCGGCTCCGGCGAGGCGAGGCGAGGCGAGGCCCCGGCGAGGCGAGGCGAGGCTCCGGCGAGGCGAGGCGAGGCTCCGGCGAGGCTCCGGCGAGGCGAGGCTCCGGCGAGGCGAAGCGAGGCTCCGGCGAGGCCCCGGCGAGGCGAAACGAGGCTCCGGCGAGGCGAAGCGAGGCTCCGGCGAGGCCCCGGCGAGGCTCCGGCTCCGGCGAGGCCCCGGCAAGGCTCCGGCAAGGCTCCGGCGAGGCCCCGGCGAGGCCCCGGCGAGGCGAGGCGAGGCCCCGGCGAGGCGAGGCGAGGCTCCGGCTCCGGCGAGGCTCCGGCTCCGGCGCGACGAGGCGAGGCCCCGGCGAGGCGAAGCGAGGCTCCGGCGAGGCCCCGGCGAGGCGAAACGAGGCTCCGGCTCCGGCGAGGCTCCGGCTCCGGTGAGGCGAGGCTCCGGTGAGGCGAGGCGAGGCTCCGGTGAGGCGAGACGAGGCTCCGGCTCCGGCGAGACGAGGCTCCGGCTCCGGCGAGGCTCCGGCTCCGGCGAGGCTCCGGCTCCGGCGAGGCTCCGGCTCCGGCGAGGCTCCGGCTCCGGCGAGACGAGGCGAGGCTCCGGCGAGGCGAAATGGCAGCAGTCTGGACGGCCTCACAGCTTCTCTTCCCAGAACAACCTCCAAGAGGTTTATATAGCACTTGGTCCAATGCTATTGGTCCAAACTTATGCCAATTAGGACTTGAAGGAAGTACCAATGCTATTGGTCCAAACTTATGCTAATTAGGACTTGAAAAAAGTACCAATGCTATTGGTCCAAAGTTATGCTAATTGGGTTGGACACATACTAATGCCATTGGTCAGTCTCTTTTTAATATTCATAGTACATTCATTCATAGAATCAGCCCCAAATTCCCACGCTGACAATGAATGAATGGCCTGGGAAGCGATCAATGGCAAAACCGCAAAGAGCTTGCCTCTCATTCCCAAAGCCATGGGTTTGATCCCTGTTCCAAAAAGAAAAATGAAAAAAAATTACAGATAAATTTACATCAGCAAAAAGGAAATAAACAAACTATCAATACATAAATCTTATTCAAAAACATACCTGCTCTGAATTCTGCAGATCTCTGTCAAGTGTAGCCTTACCCTTTACCTCTTCAAAGCAATTTTTCCCAAAACTTGAGAGTCATGGACCATGTCTTAGTTATGTCTCTTTCGCACCTATGCCAGAGGCGACGTGGATGTGTGGGATGTAATCCTGCTGAGGATCAAGGTCTGATTTGGGGCCAGCTTGGGAAGCATTACTGGTGATATCAAATAATAGTTATTTATTAAAATTCAAATTCATGCATGAAAAAAGTGATATAGAACAAAAAGATGGTATGATTAAAGGTCAACAAGAAGCAAATAGGGCTGAGGTTGTGACTCAGTGATAGAACCTTTGTCTCCCACGTGTGAGGCACTGGGTTTGACTCTCAGTACCTTCTATGAACAAATGAATAAAATAAAGGTCCAGAGATACTCACCGGAGCTCAGGCCCTTCCCAGATGCACTGGAGCTGCAGTGGGATGCTCAGGCCCAGCCCAGAATGCTTCTACTCACCTGCAGACACCAACCAGAGCTCATGTACAGTCAAGATCTGCCCCCGCTGACCTGGGCAGGAGGCCAGACACAGGGTAAGCCAGTGTCCATCCCTCAACTGGGAGACCTGCACCGAGCTTAAGTCTGGCCCAGGACCACGTCCCCACACTGGCAGACACCTGTTGGAACTCAGGCTCTGCCCAGATCAGCCTCACAAACCTGCATGGAGCCCAGGAAAGGGTAGGTCCAGGTCCATCCTAACACTGGCTGACCCTCCCCAGAGCTGAGCCTCGGGCCATGACTGCCTCCACCCACCAGCAGACCACTGCAGGAGCTCAGATCCAGTCCAGAGTCACCATGAGGACCTGTGCAGGAGACAGGGCCCAGGGTAGCCCTAGTCCATCCACTCATCTTGAGACTGGCACCAAAGTTCAGGTTCTGCTCAGGACTGCCTCCACCCTCGAGCAGCTACCTCCAGAGCTCATGTTTGGACCAGGACAGACTGCCCACCAACAAACACTCGCTGGTGACCAATCCTGGCCCATTTCAGCCTTGACGACCTGAGTGGTAGCTGAAGCCCAGAATAGGCCCTGGTCCATCCCACCACCAGCAGACCCCTGCTGTATCTCAGGCACCCACCAGATTGGCCTTGTAGATGGGCACAGGAGCCCAGGAATAGGGTAGCCCTGGGAGCATATGTCCAACGCCACACCACCACCAGAGCTCAGACTCGGCACGGGACTGACTCTGCCACAGGCAGAATCCTGCCAGAGCATATACAAGTCCCAGATCAGCCTCACTACCCTGCACAGGAGCCCAGGCAAGGGGAGGCCCTGTTGCAACCCACCACCTGCAGAACCCCACCAGAGCTCCAGCTCTGCCCAGATCCAACTCAAAGACCTGTCAGGACAAAAGCCGAGTCCAGGGTTGGCCTGTCCTTCCAGTCATCAAGAGGCTTGCATTGGAATTCAGGCTCTGCCCAGGACCTACTCTGCCCACTGACAGACAGCTGCAGAACTTCAGCCCCAACCAAGATCAGCCTCACTGACAGGCACGGGAGCCTAGTCCAAGGTAGACCTGGTACCAGCTGAAATACGCAGGCCCCAAGAAGAGCTCAGGCCAGACACAGGACCACTTCCGATCAACAAGTGGAGCTCAAATTCGGCCAAGATTGGCCCCGCTGACCTACTTGAAGGCAGAGGCAAAGATAGGCCCAATGTCTTCTCGCCACATGCAAAACCCCACCAGACATCCAGCTCTACCCAAATACAACTCCATGATATGGCAGGAGATGAAGTCCTAGCCCAGGGTAGACCAAGGCAATCCAGTAACCATGAGACTAGCAGTCTCTGCCCAAAGGCCTACCCTACCAAAAGTCATTTTGGCAGCCACCCAGATCAGCCTTGCTGACAGGTGCAGGAACCTGGCCCAAGGTAGGCCTGGACCCAACTGCCACAAGCAGGCTGTGAGCAGAGCTCAGGCCAGAAACAAGACAGTCTCTACCCAAAGGCCCACCTCTGCCAGAGCTCATCTGTGCCCCAATCCACCTTGCTGATCCACTGAGAAGTCCTGACAGGGTAGATCCTGTTCCCTCCTGCCAACAGCTGACACCCTGCTGTATCTCAGCATCCAACCAGTTAACCCTTGCAGATGTGCACAGGAGCCCTGGCACAGGGTAACACTGGGAACATATGGCCACCACCAGACCTCCACCTCTGCTCAGGCTTGGCCCAGGACCGACTCTGCCCACAGGCAAGACACTCTCCAGAGCTCATTCCCAGCCCAGGTCTAGCTGGAGCATCTGCAGCAGAGCCAGGGAAAGGTTAGGAATGTTCCATTCCTCTACTGTCTGAGCCCTGCTGGAGCTCAGGCTTGGCCCAGGACCACCACCACCCTCATGCAGTCCCCTGCTGCTCATAAATAGCCCATATTTTCCTTGCTGACCTGCACAAGGGCCCAGGCAAGGGGAGGCTGAGCTCCATCCTGACAGCTGCAGACCACCACCAGAGCTCCAGCTCTGCCCAGATCCAACTCGACAACATGGTAGGAGACAGAGGCAGAGCATAGGGTAGCCCAAGTCTATCAAGTCACCTTCAGACTGGTACCTGAGCTCAGGCTCCTCCCAGAAATGACTGTCCACTGTCAGACAGTCACCAAAGTTCAGCCCCAGTACAGATCTCCCTCTGACAGGCAAGCAAGCCTGCCCCAAGTTAGGCCTTGGACCAATGCCACAAGCAGGCCCCAAGCAGCCCTAAGGCCAGACACAGGACCGTCTCTGCCCACAGGCAGAGCTCAAACATGCCCAAGATTGGCCTTGTTGACCTGCGCAGGATCCTGTGCAAGGGGAGGCCCAGTTCCACCCTGCAACCTGCAGAATCCCACCAGAGCTCCAGCTCTAACCAGATCTAACTCAGTGTCCTGGCAGGAGACAAAGCCAGAGCCCAGGGTAGCCCAAGTCGATTCAGTCATCATGAGACTGGCACCAAAGCTCAGGCTCTGCTCATGAATGACTCTACCCACTGACAATCAGTCACCCAAGTTCAACCCCACCCAGATCAGCAGTGCTGACAGGTGTGGGAGCCTGGTCCAAGCTAGGCCTGGGATCAACTGCCACAAGTAGGCCCCTGGTAGAGCTCAGTCCACAAGTTCTACAGCCTCACCCCAAAGGCAGACACATTCTGGACTCTGGTTCTTCTCTGATCAGCCTAGTCCACCTACTTGGGAGCCTACACATGGATAGACACAGTGCCATCCCACCAGTGTGTGATCCCTGCTGGAGCTTAGACTCAGCCCAATACCACCTCTATCTATGGTCAGATGCACACCAGACTCAGGCCCGGGCCAGGACTGCCTCTGCTCATTTGCTGACTCCTGCTGGAGCTTGAGCTCAGCCCACATTATCCTAGTACACCTGTGGGAGTCCAGTAGTAGGCCTGAGTTCATTTCTCCACTGCCAGATAGCAGGTGGAGCTTAGGCTTGGCTCAGGATGGCCTCTCCAACCTGCACAGGAACCTTGGCAAGTGTAGGAGTGGTTCCATCCCACCACCTGCACACCTCACCTGGACCTCAAGCTCTGCCCAGGAGCCAGGCCCCAGGGAAAGCCCTGGTTCTACCTGCCACCACCTGACATCGGTGGTTCTTAGGCTCAGCCCAGGACTTCCTCCACTCATTGCCAGACATCTTTGGGAGCTCAGGATCACCCCACATCTGTGAGGATGACCTGCAGTGGAAGCCTGGGCACAGAATGGCCACAGGTCCATTCCCCCACCAGCCAACCACTGCAGGAGCTTATGCCTAGATCTGATCTGCCTGGCCAAACTCTCCTGAGCTCATGCTCAGGGTAAGCCTAGGAACATCCCG
The DNA here is from genome assembly GCF_052094955.1 of Ictidomys tridecemlineatus. Classification (NCBI taxonomy): domain Eukaryota; kingdom Metazoa; phylum Chordata; class Mammalia; order Rodentia; family Sciuridae; genus Ictidomys; species Ictidomys tridecemlineatus. Next base: position 47,925,965 of record NC_135490.1, read on the forward strand.
CCACTGGATGACCTCTTCTGGAGCTCAGGCTCTGTCCAGATCAGCCTATTGCAACCGCATGGGTGTCCTTACCTAGGGTAGGCCTGAGGCCAGAAGACCCTCACCAGATTTGAGGCTCATCCCAGGACTATCTCAGTCCACTGGCAGACACTTCCAGAACTAAGGCAGGGCCCAGGACTGTATGCACCCATCAGCAGACTCCCAATGGAGCTCAGGAAGGCCAGATCCTCCTCATGGATCTGCATGGCTGCCAGAACCCTAATTAGGTATGGATCAATCCCACCAGGGGAAAGCCCCCAGGAGCTGATGAATAAATAAATAGCCAAAACAATAAATAAATAAAGGAAGGAAGGAAAAAGAAAGAAAACTAGTTCATTCATATTTTTGATTTTATTCACATTTACTTTCAGTAGGACATCATGGATTGACTCTATTCTTCAATGCAAGAGACTTACTTATATTACCTAAGCCTGATTTGGGTGACCCAAATGTTATCCATGCAAAAATTAAACATAATTGTAAAATATTGAAGATTTCTTCCCTGACTTTCACAAATATCAATCATATTCACCAGAATACCCCATCTGAAAAATTTGATTTCACATCTGAAATTTGGAAATAGAACCAGAATTCCCAAGCTGGCAAAGGGCTCTCTACATGAGGCAAAATTGTTCCCAGTTGGTAGAAAACAGTATTTTGATGATGTTCCTTTGGGTTTCCGAACAACTCACTAGAGGTTAATCATATACGAAGCTCGTAAAATTCAAGAAAAATAAACAAACACCTTAATAAAAATGGGAAAAGGCAAATGTAGGCTGTTTATAAAATATCACATACCATACACTTGAGATGGCATTTCATGTCAATATAGTAATCCAAAGAATATATAAAGTACATTTGTGTGTGTGCATATCACATAAAAAGAATAAAGAGAATGAGAAAACCTAATGTTGACAGTGTTTGAAAATGGAATTGTCATGCTCTGATAATTGCAATGAAAAATTGTCATAACCCTTCTGCAGAGAAGTTTAAAATATATACCAAAATTTGAAGTGCACACTTTCCTTTAACCCAAGAATTCCAACTCAAATAACTTATGTATAGTTATTATGGCAAATTTTTAAATTTTACCATGAAATTGATCATTGTAATCAAGGTCCCCATTGGCTGGGGATCAGACCTCAGGTCCCTGGGGAAAGTCATTGGGTACCATTGCATTGCTCACACCCATGCCTTTCCTGGGGGTTGCTTACAATCATAAACAGCCCTCCTTCCAGAGATGTCTCTCTCAGCTCTTGGGCCATAGTTTCACTGGATTGGTAACATTTTTCCCATTAAACTCTAGGACATTCTTATATATTTTGGAAATTCAGATTCAAGTGTTTCCTCACATCTACAGGTTGTCTCCTGCGCTGATTTTTGTCCCCTTCTGTAGTATGGGCAGATGTTGTCCATTATCTATTCTTGCTTTTGTTGTCTGTGCTATAGATGTTGTATCAAGAAAGATAGAAAAAAAAAAGAAAGAGAGAGAGAGAGAGAGAGAGAGAGAGAGAGAGAGAGAGAGAGAAAGGATGGAAATAAGGAAGGAAGAAAAAAAGAAAAAAGAAAGAAATCATTGCCAAGACTAATGAGAATGACTGGACAATGAAGGGTTTTTTTCTCCTGTTTTTTTCTAGGAAATTTGTAGCAATAGGTCTCACACAGGTCCGCCTTGCCGACCTGCACAGGAGATGGTGCCCAGGGTAACACAGGGTCCATTCCTCCACCAACTGACCCCTGCTGGATCTAAGGTTCTGCCTAGATCTACATTACCAACATGCCCAAGAGCCAGGGGACAGGGTAGCCAGGGTCCATAAAACCTCTGTGAGACCTCCACCAGAGTTCAGGTTTGGTCTGGACAACCTGCACCCACCAGCCAACCATGCTGGAGCTCAGGAATGCCTTTGCCCACTGGAACTCTCTCCAGAACTCAGGCATGGCCCAGGATCTCCTCTGGCCACAGACAGATAGCAGCTGGGGCTCAGTACTGGCCCACATCAGCTTCTATGACCTGAATGGGAGCAGGAACACAGAGTAAGTCCTGGTCTTTCACACTACTTGCAGACCCCAGCAGGAGCTCAGTCTCTGCCCAGATTGACCATGCAGATTTGCAAGGGAGCCTCAGCACAGGTTAGGCCCAAGTTCATCCTGCCAACATGATACACTGCCTGGAGCTTAGCATGCACCCAGGATTGCCTCTGCCAACAGGAAGACATGTTCTGGAGCTCATACACAGCCCAGGTCCTCCTCAACGACCTGTGCAGCAGCAAGAGTTCAGGGTAGGCCCAGGGTTATCCCACCACCTGCAGAACCCCACAGGAGCTCTTGCTCCTCCAAGATCTGCCTTGCTGACATGCATGGGAGCCCATTGCATAGGATAGCCCTGGATCTATCCCGCCACCAGGAGATCCCCTGCAGGAGCTCAGGACTGGCCCAGATCTTCTTTGCCAACCTGCATGACTGCCAGGGCTCAGATAAAGTGCAAGTCAATCTCTCCGCCAGGAAAGTCCCCAGGAGCTCAACAAGAAACAAATAGCCTAGATAGATAGATAGATAGATGAATCTAGATTATGCATATTCCTGATTTTTTTTTTTTTGCATTTCCTTTCAGTAGGACTTCATGGATTGACTCTATTCATTAATTCAAGAGATTTATAGAACCTAATCCTGAATTGGGTGGGCCAAATGTTGTCCATGTAAAAATAAATCATGATTGAGAAATATTGAAATTATCTTCTCTGACTTGTCAACAATATCAACCATATTCACCAGAATATCTCATCTGAAAAACTTGATTTCACTCTGGAAACTTATAAGAAGAACCAGAATTTCCAAGCTGGCAAAGAGCTCTATACATGAGGCAAAACTGTTGACAGTTGCTTGAAAACAGAATTTTGGTGATGTTCATGTGGGTGCCTGCACAGCTCACTCACCAGAGGTTAGTCATACACTGAGCTCCTATAATTCAAGAAAAAGTAACAAACAGCCTATTAAAAATGGGAAAAGACAAATGTAGGTCATTTATAAAATATGACATACTATAAACTTGAGATGGCATTTCATGTTAATATAGCTATCCAAAAAATATATAATGTGTATGTTCCTATCTAATAAAAGAATAAAGAGAATGAGAAAAATCTAATATTGACAGGGTTGGAAAATGGAATTTTCATGCTCTGATAATTGCAATGCAAAATTGTCAGAGAAGTTTTAGAACATTTACCAAAATTTGAAGTGCATGCTTACCTTTTGGCCAAGAATTTCAATTTAAGTAACCTATTTATTGTCATTGTGGCAATTCTTAAATTGATCATTGTAACCAAGGTCCGAACCAGCTGGGAATCAGACCTCGGGTTCCTGGGGAAAGTCACTGGACACCATTTCTCTGCTCACACGCATACCTTTCCCAGGAAGGTTGCTTAGGTTAATAAAGACAGGTCTCTTTGCAGAAATGTCTCTTCCAGTCCTTAGCCATGATTTCATTGGATTGGTAACTTTTTTGGCTATTAAACCCTAGGACATTCTTATATATTTTGGAAATCCACAATGTGAAAGCATTTCCTCCCTACTGCAGGTTGTTTTCTGCCCTGACTTTGATTGTCCCCTTCTGCAGTATGGGAAGATGTTGTCCAATATCTATTCTTTTTTTTTTTTAAAGAGAGAGTGAGAGAGTGAGAGAGGAGAGAGAGAGAGAGAATTTTTAATATTTATTTTTTGGTTCTCAACCAAAAAACACAACATCTTTGTTGGTATGTGGTGCTGAGGATCGAACCCGGGCCGCACGCATGCCAGGCGAGCGCGCTACCACTTGAGCCACATCCCCAGCCCAATATCTATTCTTGTTTTGTTGTCTGTGCTATAAATGTTGTAACAAAAAAACAAAACAAAAAGAAACAAGAAAGAAATCATTGCTGAGACTAATGAGAATGACTAGACAATGAAGGGTTGTTTTCTCCTGTTTTTTTTTTTTTCTAGGAAGTTTACAGCCATAGATCTCACATTTAAGTCTTCCACTCACTTTAAAGTGATTTGCATGTGGCCTAGGATAAGCATCTTGTTTCATCTTTTGGCATGCGGGCATATTGTTTCTCACTAAATTTTTTTATGGAGTTGTTATGGTTTTATATCCATAAGATCACCATATGCAAATAGAGACATTCTTTACTTCTTTTCTGATTGGGGTGTATTTTCTTTCTTTTTCATTCCTAACTACTCTGGTTAGGGCTTCTAGTACTCTGCTGAACAGAAGTGGTGAGCTTGGGCATTCTTGCCTTGTTCCTGATCATACATAAACAGCTCCCACTGCCACTGAGGATTATATTATGAGGTTTTCATATATGGCCTTTATGGGGTTGAGTTAACTTCTGGCTCTTTCTAGTTTATTGTGTATATTTGTTATGAAGGTGTTGAATTTGATAACCATGTGATCTTCATCCTTGTTTCAGTTGATTTGGTGTGTGACAGATGACTGTTATGAGGTGCTCAGGGAAATGAAAATCAGAACCTCAATTAGACATCACACCACATGCTACAGCTCTGTGTTTTCTTATCAAAAACCCACAAAAGACATCAAGTGCTAGTGGAGACTAGGGGGATTGGAACCCCTCTATTGGTGGGAGTGAAACATGGTGTGGCTGCTATGGAAACTAGTATGGCAGTTCCTCAAAAAAAATTGAACTAGAACTCTCAGGAACTGGCCACACCATTTCTGTGTATTTACTAAAAAAAAACTGAAATTGAGTTTTGAAAAAGGTATTAGCACTTCCACCTTCATTCTAGCATTAGTCACAGGAGTTGGGATGTGGAAACAATTCTAGATGTCTATCAAAAGATGTATAGGTTTACAGATTATGGCTGATCACACATGAAGCTTCAAATAAAGAAATAATACCTTCAGTCCAGGACAACACAAGGGAGTCACAGATGACCAAAAGAAGTGGGCCAGTTCCACAACAAACACTGCGGGACTCCACACACATGATGTCTGTAAGATGGTCCAACTCATATACACAGAGAGTAGAAGGGGAGTTGCCAAAGGTGGGGCATAAGGACATGTTAATCACCAGAGATAAAATTTCAGGGATGCAGAGGATGCAAATCTAGAGAGCTGGGCTTATAGATATCCAGGCCGCACTGTTGTGACCTGGAAGTTAGTGAAGGAGGCTGCTTCCCTCTTCAATATTCTTACCAAATTCTAACAATAAATAAATAAATTGAAGTACATTCACTTCCACAGAGGCCTTGGAATATTTTCTAAAAAGAACCCACTATCTACTTCAGAAATTAAGTTCCTTCGTGTATCCATTGGTGTCTACGTATTTTCCCAAAATTTAACAAAGATGTTTGGTTATAAAAGATTGTTTTTACAAAAGTCATACTGTGCATAATTTTAACTGGGACACACATCAGGCTGGGCAAAGCTTTCAACAATGAGAAGATACCCAAGTCTGAGTATTCAGAGTGCAAGGGCTACAGGGAGGGCAAAGATTTGTTTGTGACCTTCCTGCCACACACACCATTGAGGCCATTATGTTCCCAGCCAGGGGAACCAAGGCATGGGACACATAGGAATCCAATTTGGCCTGATTGGCTCAAGTGTCCATATGCAGAGGTTTCTAGAATTTTCTTAATTTTTTTCAGTCAGAACCAACATGGACCTGGGATTGGTTATGGCCAGATCCACCCCACCCATCAAGGCATAGGATGTGTCATCATTGTTGGTCACCCAGAATCCAGCAGATCCTCAAGCACAATGTCTCCCATGTGGAGCCACCATGAACAATGGCAGATGTGCACGCCTTTACCATTTTGCATGTTGTTTTCTCCCTGTTTGCTGCTTTTGTGAAAGCAGGGATTGAGTTCAATTCATCTCAAAATCTAAGAGCATAGAAAATGACCAGCCTGTAAGTGTGGATAAATAGCATTTTTGTTGATTTCTTCCTGAGAAAGACTTCATCAAAGCTCATTCTGAAGAGAAAATATTGTAACATTGGGATGTGCTTGGCTGCAGTTATAGAACATCCAACAAACGGTGTTAGGATTTACAAGATATCATTTTGTCCTATATGAACAAGACTCCTGAAGCCCTGAGTTACTAGGGATGGGGTGGCATCAGTGTGATATCACTGTAGATTCAGGGTCTTTCAGCATTCTGCTCTTGTCTTCATCTCTTGCCTGCATCCTCAAAGTCACAACTTGGATGCCAAGCTCTCACTCTTCAGTTCCTAGACGGGAGAGTGAGGCCTCCTTAACTCAGCTCAACATGCAGACTGGTCTCAGTAACTTCACCAGTGGAGGCCAATCACCTTTCCCATCTGAAAGCACCCCTCATTCACCTGCCACCCTGTTACCATCTACCACAACTCCTGATTATGTCCTTCACCACATAAATCTATCCCAATGTGAAGTTAATCTTTTCAATGTGAAAGAGGTTACTAACCCAAAGGGATCCTCTGTGAAGGTTAGTCTTCAGCCTGTGACCTTTTCATGGAGAGGTGGGTGATCAGAGAAGCCATTGTGCCACATCTTCACAGGCAGAAGTGGAAGGCTGGTGGAAACCAGGCCATACCAGTCCACAAAGTGAATCTATCATCATGAACAAATTTTAACACAGATCTTTGATCCAATTTTAGAAATTCTGAAGTTTGACCATGTTTAGTCCACATACCTGTGCATGGTGGCAATCAGCTGCTCTCCAGTTTGCCACAGTCCCCACCTGCCTGCTGCCCTGTGTGCCATCTCATCCCTCTGCTCATTCATGTTCCTGGTCTGGCCCTGAAGGTGACTGGGCTTATGTTCCTATTTTGGTGTACAAAGAATGTTTTTCAAATTAATTTTCCTTTACTCTTTTGATCTGGGCATAGTGAGTAGATATAGTTTTCTGATGGGAGCTATGAGGTTAGAGAGGTAGAAACATCCCCAAGGTCAAACAGGTCACTCCCCATCTGCAGGGGTCCTAAGCATGTACTTAAGTTTCCTGCAATTGCAGGCTCCTCCCACCTGTGCAGAGAGACAAGAGTCAGAGCCCAGGTGGAAGACTATTTGGTTTTGCAAAAGGGGCCCAGTGGAAAGGAGCAAGGGACTCACAGGGAAAGATCATGGTCAAAGACAACCAAGAGCAATCAAGGTCAAAGCCAACTTTACCCAACTTCAACAATTCCAAGCAGCTTCTGCTCCAGCTCCTAACACAACTGATCCCTGTTTGTGGCAGTATGTGAGGCCCAGAAAAGTACAGAAACAAGACACATGAAAAGAGAGTGACAGAGACAGAGAGAAGTGCGCAAAGGAAGACAGGCTGAAAGGGACAGAAAAAGAGACTGAGGGTGGGAGGGAAGAGAACACCAAAGAGCAGGGGGAGAGAGATGGAGGTTGGCATGGGACAGAGTTAAAGAGCTTCAGAGAGCTGGGTGAAATTATGCTATTGGGACCGATACTCCAAGACAAGAAGGTGCTTCCATCTCCCAGGAACTCATGGACCTTTTTCCTGGGTTCCCAACCCCTGACTCACAGGACTGAGAGTTTTGTGTACATTGGATACCACATGCCTATGTCTTCCAAGGGTCCCGTCTGCCCATCCCATCTTTGGCCTCATCTCCAAGGCTGTCAGGGATTCCCTTGCTGGATAGAACAGAAATCCCTTTCTCCAGCACTCTCCCATAGGTAGAGGGAATCCCATGGGAGGTGCTCCCCACAACCCACGACCATTACACAGGCTCTAGGTCCTGCATTGTGGATTCAGAGCAGATGCTCTGCCTAGGAAATGCAAGGGAACATATTTGCATCTGTGGTCTCCATGGAGAATTGTGAGCAGGGCAACCTCCTGGGTACCTGGGCAGTAAAGCCTTTTTTCCCCTTTTGTAGTAGGGACTGAAATCAGGGAAACTCAACCATTGAACCACATGCCTAGCCCTGTTTCATATTTTATTTAGAGACAGCTTCTCATTGAGTTTCTCAGCACCTTGCCTTTGCCTAGGGTGGATTTGCACTTGCTATCCTCCTGCCTCAGCCTCCTGAGCCACTGGAATTATAGGTGTATGCAACAACAACCAGCTAAGATTTTGTCTTTGACAAGTCACTTCTTGAATGCAAACACTATAAGTAAATCTGCAGGTGTCCTGAGGGAAAGAAGCTGCCCTCCTAGCCCCATGGAGCCTAATGGGCCAGAACACCCTTTTGGAGCCCTTGATGAAATCTCTGGGAACATTAGGCACAGGATTTGGCTGACTGAGGCTCAGCTCCCGCTGCTGTTTTTAAAATAGGCGAACACCAGCTAGGGTTCTACTATGAAGGCACCATATTTGCCCTGAAGAAAGGAAATAGTCCTGGGTGGCTTGGGCAAGAATCAGATAGCATGTTAGTGAGGCAGAGGCAGGAGACTAGGCTGTGGGAACTTGTTTGTTTATCCAGGAAAACCCAGAGCCTTGCTATGAATCAGCAGTGAACTTCCCACACTGCCTCTCCTCTCACGGCATTCACTGGGCCCTCAGCATGTTATCAAGTAAACAATATGCTTCCAGCCTGGGAGACAAGCCTGTACACTGAGTTCAAAATTCGAAAGGGTATGTGCCATTAGAGCATGCAGAGAGCAAAGATAAAGGCGTGGGGAGCTGAAGACAAGGATGACCAAATTACAGCACAGGGAAGAGTGGCCCAGGAGGGAACAATCAGGGCAAAGGTTCAGATTCCACCTTATGCAGAATCTAAGGCCTTCAGGATGGTTCCCAACCTCTCAGGATGCTTCTTGGCTTCCAGAAGTTGGAGGACAGCATGAGGTGACCTTGTAACATCTGCTTCCTCTTCCAAAAGCAGGGAGGGTGAGGGGTGCAGAGAACTCCTAAAGGCCCCCCTTGAGATAACTTGTCCACAGCCTGATGACTAGGATCTTTGTGCTTTAAAGCCACAGAGCAGAAGGCTCCATGAAGGTCACTTAGGCCAGTATTTCCCACACATGGGAATCCACCTCTTCCCACAGTGTGTGGTGCTGCTTCCTCCCAGGGCACATCACCTACATTCTCAGCCTTAGGCCTCCTCTCTAGTTAACCTGATCATGACCTTGTTGCTAGTTCTTTTGTTCTGATAGTTAATAAAATAAATGCTGTTGGACAACCCCATGAAACATTCCTGTTTTAGTCAAATCTTTGTTGTTGTGACCAAAATATAGGGCAAGAACAACTTAGAGGAGCAAAAGTTAATTTTGTCTCATGGTTTCAGAAGTTCAGTCTATGGTTAGCCAACTCCATTGCTCTAGGACTGAGGAGAGGCAGAATGTCATGGTGGAAAGATGTGACGGAGGAAAGCCACTCTGGACATGTCAAAAAGGAAGCAGGGAGAGAGCTCCATGCACCAGGGACAAAATACAATTGCCAAAGGCACACTCCCATTAACCCACTTCCTCCAGCCACACCATAGCTGCCCAGAGTTAAGGCCCAGTTAATCCATATCAGTGGATTAATTAGTCCACAACTCATAATCCAATCACTTTCCTCTGACAATTCTTGCATTGCTTCACACATGTCCTTTGGGGGAACACCTCATACATAAACTATAACAGTGTCCAGAATGGACCCTTGAAAAACTCTGCCCTGGACCAGTCCTTAGTTTATGCACAGCTGAGGCCCAGAAACAGGAAAGGATTTACACAAACCACATGATTAGTGAGCCACACACTGTCCCAACTTCCCTCTGTCCTCTGGGCTGAATCATTCCATAGGCACTTGACCCTGAGGGTATCCAATCTTTGTTCTTCAATTCCTCTGTGAAGCTGTCTCCTCCCCTTCATCTCTCCTCTCTGTCCCTCTCTTCCTATAGTCCTCCTCTTCATCCCCCTACCTCTGCCTTGTTCACAGCTTTAAAGTCAAATTGGTTTGGAAGCTTGGTTCTTTCTTATTTCAAACCACTTCCTAGGTCAAAGAACAGCAATCTCACCTTCTGCTTATGAAGGGGAAGAAGATCCTACCTGCTCGTGAATGGTTTTAAGCAGCTCATCATGTCAGAATCCAGGCACTTCACATCCCTCAGAGCCCAAGGCAGGCTGTGTAGGCACTTACGGACTCTGCAGTTACTCACTAAGGGAACAGGTATATATCAGACCTTATTCAAGTCCCTAGAGAAGAAGTTTGAAGATAACAAACTTGTGTTTGGGTGAACTGGGATTCCGCTGGAGCAAAAGGATAATTCACAAACAAGCAAATGAAGGCATCACTTACAGCAAAATGAATAGACAAATACTCTTCACAGCTGTTCATGAATGGATTTCGTGTCATGCTTCAGGTCTGGTTTCCCTCTGCTTTCTCCCTGCAGCCCTCCTCAGCTCCTGAACCTGTGATGCTGCATGCTCTGGCCTGTCACAGAGAGCTGCCCTGCATGGGTCACCAGCACCTCAGATTCTCCATGGATGAAAACATATGTTTATGTTCAGAAAGAAGCACACTGTGTATGTGTTTCCTGCACTGCTGAGAAGCCAGTGTGTCCAGTGCATGCTGCTGATGGGATATGTGTGTGTCGAGTGTGTGGTGAAGGGCATTGATTTGGGAGTTGAAATTATGTTTTCTTCTCCAGGATAAAGTAGTGATTGAGTGGCACCTTTGTGTGCCTATGCTTCTTGTATGTGTTATGCACGCATTGAAGATGAACATGTGTATGCGTTGAAGGGTATGTATGTGTGGTTTTCTTTTTTTTTTTTTTTGCTATGCATGTGTACAAGTCTGTGTGAGCAAGAGAGTGTGATTGTGTTGACATTTTTGTAATTAAAGAGGGTTCAGGCTTCTTCTGGCCACACACACCCAGTGTGCCCCCCACCTGGGACCAAGAATGCAGAGCCCCCAGGTCTGGGGGTCCACACGCCTTCACATCTCTTTGCCTTCTTGGTTCGACATCACTGGTGATCTCCTCCTCCTCTTTCATCATAAGATTCCCTAAACCAAAGGAAAAAAAGGAACCAAGTCCATTCCATGCACATCCATCTTCTGCCTCTGCCTTAGTGATGCATGTTCACATGACACTCTGGCAAATCTACTACTATAGCCCTAGTCCCTGCATCCAGCATGGTGTGTGAACCTCTTCTTTGCACTCCCCAGGCCTGGATAAACCCCCTCATTCATCCCCTTAACCAGCAGCCTACTAAAAACTAACACAATTTATGTATCATAGGCATGGGGCATCATGCCCAACACATACGTATCATTTTGGAAAAAAAAAAAAGTCAGGGATTTAGCATCAAGAGGTATCTTCACACAGTGAATTGTAAACTCTGAAAGATGGCAACTGGGAACAGAGTGACAGAACTCAAAAGAGAGATAAGGAAAGACTTGCATAGATAAAACACTTGATAACGTCACAAAGGTCACATTTCTATTTTTTGGAGAAAGATATATGATTCCGTAAAAGGTAGTAGGAACATTGTGAAGATGCCTAATGATGTAGTTAACAACATGAAATCCAATCCCTGTCTCAATCTTTCCATCCAAAAAAACTCCAGATGCTCTGATACACTAAATGTATAAATTATCAAAGTTCAGGAACAAAATAAATGAATGTTTACACAATGGAGGAGGATTTCTAAACCTCAATGTGGAAAGCAAGAAGGCAAAGTTGGTTACTAATGCGAGTTTTGTATGTATGTGGAGGTGTAGTGTGTGTGGACATGTACAAACATACACCAGCACACATTGCTCTTGTACTTTGGTGGTGTTAAAATAAATCTTTGAAATAATCCAATTCATACAGACAGGAAGTAGAACGGTGCTTACTGGGATGAGTTACAGGGAAAAGTGGCAAGAGAGTATTTAATGAGGACAGTTGAATTTGTGAGTAGAAAAGTCCTGGGGATGGACAAATGATAGTGATGGCTGTATCTTAATGAGATTCTCTTTGGTGCCATAGAACCATACTCCTTTTTAAAAAGTTAACATGTTAAATGTCTCATATCGTGAACATGTACAACTGCAACTGTGTTAATTTTGTTTTTAAAATATCAGGTACAATCTTTTTCTAAAGATTTTTTTTCTTAGCTGTTGTTAGATCTTTATTTTACTTATTTATCAAAGGTGCTCAGAAAGGAACACAGGGCCTTGGACCTGCCAGGCAAATGTGCTTCGGCTGAGCTCCAGTCCCAGCCCAAGTGGTAACTTACTAAAAAATAGAGTCTGAGATATAATCACACAGGAATATGTTTACAGATATGTAAAAGTATTTTTAAGAAATAAAACACCAGAGGGGATAGGGTTGTAGCTCAGTGGTAGAGTGCTTGGCTAGCATAGGAGGGGCTCTGGGTCTGATCCTCAGCACCACATCAAAATAAATAAATAGAAGAAAGGCATTGGGTCCAAATACATCCCCCACTGCCCCCTACCTCCCAAAAAACCCTTTAAAAATATATAAAAATCATATAAAATGATTACAATGGACCACATCAGGGTATAATAAAAAACTTTGCCACAGTCACAATGAATGACTTGTCTAAACTGAAATTCCTGGGCTAAAGATAGGCATGCACTTTAAATTTTGGCATATTTCTGAAACTTCTCTACAGAAGTGTTATGGCAACTTTGCATTTCAGTTCTCAGAAGTTGACAATCCATTTTCCAACACTGTTGAGATTCGATTTTCTCCCTCTCTTTATACTTTGTATTTGACAGGCAAAAACACACATGTACTTTGTGTTTCCTTTGGATTACTAGATTGTGACGTGGAAAGACCTCTGGATCTTTGGTATGTGATCTTAAAAACAGTCAATATTGGGTTTTCCCATTTTTCTCAGTTATTTGTTTCTCCTCATTGACTTGTATGAGCTAGGTATGTGATGAAGCTCTGGTGAGCTGTGCAGACACCCCAAGGAACAACACCAAAATACTGTTTTTCTAGCAACTGGCAACAGTTTTGCCTCTTGCATGGAGCCCTTTGGCAGAGTGAGAATTCTGGTTCTTCTTATCCATTTGCAATGGAAGCCAAGAGTTTTCCAAGGCTCCAGCGGGTGTCTGCCTGTGGGCAGAAGTGGTCCTGGGTAGAGCATGGACTCAGGCTGGGTTCCAATGTGGCAGGATGAACCCAGGCCTATACTGGGCCCTGGCTGCATTACAGGTTGGCAAGGCGGATCTTGGCCAAGCCTGAGCTCCTGCAGAGATGGGCCGGTGGCGGTAGGGACCTGTGGTATCCTGTGCCAGGGTCGTCCTGGAAGATCTGGAAGGGATCCTGAGCTCCTGAGGTTGTCTGGTGATGAGTGGAGGTAGTCCTGGGCCGAGCCTAAGGACCTACAGACTTCAGCAGGAGGCAAGTAGAACCTGGGCCTTCCCTGGGACCCAGCTCTTGGGCAGAGTTTCAGTTGCAGCAGGGGTCAGACGGTGGCTGGATGGAAGGTGGTGTACCCTGGGCATGGTTGCCAGGCAGGTCGGCGAGGCCTTCCTGAGCCAAGCGGAAGCTACACCGGCAATCTGGCGGGGGCAGGATGAACTCTGACCTACCCTGTGCTCAGGCTCCCTTGCAATTCTGGCAAAGTGAATCTGGTTGGAGTCTCAGCTCTGGCAGGGGTCAGCAGGTGGCTGCATGGATCAAGGCCCCTCTAGAACTCCCGCGCAGGTGGAAGAGGCTGATCAGGGCAGAGCGGTGAGCTACAGAAGAGGTCAGCCAGTGGTGGGATGGACCCGGGCTTACCCTGAGAACAAGCTCCCTGCAGTTCAGCTGGGCGGATCAGGCCTGGGCCTGACCTGCGCAAGGGTCTGCAGGTGGCCGGATGGAACTTGGCTTACCCTTGCCCAGGCTCCTGAGCAGCTGGCTTGGCTGATCTGGCAGGAGCCTGAGCTCCGGAAGGTATTCCCTGTGGGCAGAGGTGGTCGTGGATCTGGCCTGGGCTCTGTTGGGGGTCAGCCTGTGGCAGGATGGAGCCAGGCCTACCTTGGGCCAGGCTCCCATGCCTGAAAGAGAGGCTGAGCTGGGCTGGGGCTAAACTCTAGCAGGTGTCTTCCAGTAGGCAGAGTCAGTGCAGGGCGGAGCCTGAGCTCTGGCGGGCCACTGACAGTGGGTGGAGTCATTCCTGGGCTGAGTCGGAGTTCCAGCAGGGGTCAGCCTGAGGCGGGATGGCCCTGTGACTACCCTCTGCCCAAGCTGGCCTGTAGTTCAGCAGGGTGGATCAGGCCTGGGCCTGATCTGCACGAGGGTCCCCTGGTGGTGGGATGGAACTGTGCTTACCCTTGCCCAGGCTTCTGCGCAGCAGGACCTGGCTGATCAGGTAGGAGCCTGAGCTCGGGTAAAGTAGGCGGAGTCAGTGCACAGCTGATCCTGAGCTCTGGTGGGCCACTGACAGGGGGTGCGGAGTCATTCCTGGACCCAGCCTGAGCCCCAGCAGGGCTCAGCCTGAGGCAGGAGCTACCTTTGACTACCCTCTGCCTCCTCATGTCATCCTGGGAGGTCTGGGCCAATCTTGAGCTCCCAAGGATGTTTGCTGATGAGGGAAAACAGTTTTCCTCTGTTGGATATCCCTGAGGACTCCTCAGCACAGGAAGAATGACAAGGCTGTTGCAATCAGCACGACCAAACTTGACATTCCAGCTAGGGGTCAGAAGAGAGAATCAGCAGATCACAAACACACTCCGGAAACCAGGGATGATGTGATGGTAAGCAGTAGCCCACAGGTATGCTCGGGCTCAGTCCGCCAGCCAAAAATCCTTGTGAACAGGAGGACAGTGAAGAACACAAGGTGGTTAACGAAAGGCAGAATATTTAGGAAAAGCTCCTCCACCAGATTGGTGTTGATTCTGGAAAGAAGACAATGATGACAGGAGCATGTGGATGCACAAATTCATGTGTCTTGTGTGTTATGAATAAAGGGCTTGAACCTGGCGTCCTGTCACGTGGAGGCTGAGGCAGAAGGATTATGAGTTCAAAGCCGGCATCAGCACTTAGCAAGGCCATTAGCAATTCAGTGAGGCTCTGACTCGAAATAAAATACAAAAAAAAAAAAGTGCTAGGGATGGGGCTTGGTGGTTAAGCACCCCAGGCTCCAATCCCAATAAAATAAAAATAAATCATGTGGTTGAACCCAGAGAGGAAGATCCCACTGAAATACATTCAAATAGCTATATGCAGCATTCAGATATTGTTCTCCTAAGTCTTTGAGTTCTAAGTAAATAAAACTAGGAAAATAAAGAATCACATCCTAATAGGTAAAGTGTATTCTTTCAGAGAGAGGCCAGTGTTGACCAGCTATCTACTTTCCTCATTTCAATTTCTATAAAATCTTACTTCCTGAAGGTATCATGAGAGAAAACAAGGTATAAAGTCATGTTGCAAAATTAGGTCACCAAAGTATACATGTGTGAGATGTGTGTGTGTGTGTGTGTGTGTGTGTGTGTGTGTGTTTAAATTTTTTATTTGGTACCAGGGATGGAAATTCAGAGGCACTCAACCACTGTGCCATATCCCAAGCCCATTTTGTATTTTATTTGGAGACAGAGTCTCACCTCACTGAGTTGCATAATGCCTCACAGTTCCTGAGGCTTGGTTTGAACTTGTAATCCTCCTGCCTCAATCCCCCAAGCCACTGGGATTACAGGCATAGGCCATCATGCCCAACACCAAAGTACCATTTTGGAAAAATAAAAGAAGTCAGGGATTTAGCACAAGAGGTATTCTTCACACAGTGAATTGTAAACTCTGAAAGATGGCAACTGGGAACAGAGTGACAGAACTCAAAAGAGATCAGGAAAGACTTGCATAGATAAAACACTTGATAACGTCACAAAGGTCACATTTCCATTATTTGAAGAAAGACATATGATTCCATAAAAGGTAGTGGGAACATTGTGAAGATGCCTAATGATGTAGTTAAAAACATGAAATCCAATCCCTATCTCTTTATGTATGTCAAAATAAACTCCAAATGCTGTGATAAATTAAATGTAGAAATCATCTGTGTTTTGGAAGAAAATAAATGAATATTTGTACAATACTGTATGATTTGTAAGCATAGATGTGGAAATCAAGAAGGAAATGTTGGGCTGGGGATGTGGCTCAAGTGGTAGCGTGTTCACCTGGCATGTGTGCAGCTGGGGTTCGATCCTCAGCACCACATACAAACAAAGATGTTGTGTTCGCCAAAAACTGAATAATAAATATTAATAAAACTTTCTCTCTCATTCTCTCTCTCTCTCTCTCTCTCTCTCTCTCTCTCTCTCTGTCTTTGTATAAAAAAAAAGAAATAAATGTTGGTTACTAATGCATGTTTGTATGTATATGAATGTATATGTGTGATGTACATGTACACACATAATCCTACACATATTGCTGTTGTACTTTTGTTGCATTAACATAAATCTTTGGTATAATCATTTCATGGAGACAGAAGGTAGAATGGTTGTTACTGGGGTGAGAAACAGGGAAAAGTGGCAATTTAGTATTTAATGATTTCAGGTTGAGTAGAATAGTACTTAGGATGGACAAATGAATGTGATGGCTGTATCATAATGGGATTCTATTTGTGCCATAGAACCACACTCTTTTGTAAAAAGTTAAAATGTTAATTTTCTCATTTCATGAACAGGAACATGTACAACTTAAGCTGTAATAACTTTTTTAAAAAAATGCACCACCTATATTCTTTTTTAGATTTTTTCTTAGTTGTTGATACATCTTTATTTTATTTATTTATAAGTGGTACCAAGAATCAAACCCAGTGCCTCAGACATTCCAGGCAAGTGTGCTAACACTGAGCCATAGTCCCAGCCCATGTAATAACTTTTTTAAAAATGTGTCTGTGATATAACTATATAGAAATATGTATACAGATACGTAAAACTATTATTTAAGTAATAAAAATCTAGAGGGGCTATGGTTGTAGCTCAGCGGTATATTGTTCGCCTAGTACATGTGAGGCCCTGTGTTCCATCCTCAGCACAACATTAAAAAAATAAATAAAATACGGGCCTTGTGTCCAACTACACCAAGAAAAACTATAATGAATTGTATTTTATATATACCTGTAACATGATTACAATGAACAATTTCATGGCAAAATTTAAAAATTTACCATAATATATAAGTTATTTAAATTGAAGTTCTTGGGCTATATTTAGGCATTTATTTTAAATTTTGGAATATTTTCTGAAAATTCTCTGCAGAAGAGTTATGACAATTTTGTATTTCAGTTATCAGAGCAGGACAATTTCATTTTCCAACACTGTTGACATTATATTTTCTCATTCTCTCTATTCTTTGTATTTGATAGGCAAAAATACACATGTACTTTATATTTCCTTTGGATTACTGTGTTGTTGACATTGAAAGTCATCTCAATCTTTGTTATGTCATCTTTTATAGCAGCATATATTTGGCTTTTCTGATTTTTATTGGGCTGTTTGTTTTTCCTTATTGACTTGGATGAGCTCCGTATGTGATTAAGCTCTGGTGAGCTGTGCAGACGCCCATAGGAACATCATCAAAATACAGTTTTCTAGCAACTGGCAACAGTTTTGCCTCTTGCAGAGATCTCTTTGCCAGTTTGTAAATTCTGGTTCTTCTTCTAAATTTCCAATTGAAGTCAAATTTTTTCCACCACCCCGCAGGGGTCTGCCAGTGGAGAGATGCTGTCCAAGGCAGAGCTTGGGCTCAGGCCTGGGTCAGTTGGCTGAGGGATGGACACAGGCTTATACTGAGCCTGGGCTCCATTGCAGGTAGGCAAGGTGGATCTTAGCCAACCCTGAGTTCTGGCAGACATATGCCTTTGGGGTGATGGACCTGAGACTACCTATTTCCGGGGCTTCCACCACAGGACATCCTTGTAGATTTGGGTCGATCTGGAGTTCCCAAGGATGTCTGGCAATGATCAGAGGCAGTCCTGGGCCCAGCCTAAGAACCACAGATATCAGGTGGTAGCAGGAAGAATCGGGGCCTTTCTTGGGGCCCGGCTCCTGGACAGAGTTGAGCTCCAGTGGAGATGTGCAGGTGGTGGGATGGAACCAGTCCTACTCTAGCCAGGGTTCCTGTGAAGTCTTTGAGGAAATCCTGAGCCAAGCCTAAGCTCCACCTGCTATCTAGCAGTGGAGAGATGAACTTGGCCTACCCTGGATCTGAACAGGTGTACTAGGATAATCTTGGCTGAGCCCGAGCTCCAGCAGGTGTCTGTGAGTAAGCAGAGGCAGTCCTGGCTTGGGCCTGAGCTCCCGTGGGCATCTGATGATAGGTGGAGGTGATTGGGCTGAGTCTAAGCTCCAGCAGGGGTCGGAGGGGTAGCGGGATGGAACTGTGCCTACCCTTGCCTGGGATCCCACGCGGGTGGACTAGGCTGATCTGAGCTGAGCCTGAGCCCCTGAAGGTGTCTGACTATGGGTGGAGGTGGTCCTGCGTCTATCCTGAGCTCTGGTGGGGATTGGCCAGTAGCAGGATGGTCCCAGGCCTACCTTGGACCAGGCTCCCATACTTGTCAGCGAGGCTGACCTGGGCTAGGGCTGGACTCTGGCAGGTGTCTACCAGTGGGCTGAATCAGTCCTGGGCTGAGCCTGAGCTCTGGAGGGGTCTGACAGTGGGCAGAGTCAGTACTGGGTGGAGCCTGAGCTCCTGAGGGAGTCTTCTGTGACTGGAAGCACCCAGGCTATCCTACGCCTCACCTCACATGCAGGTCAGGCAGTATGATCTCGGCTGAGCCTGAGTTCTGGAGGGGTTTGCTCCTGGGCGGATTCAGTCCTGGGCTGAGCCTGAGCTCCAGTGAGGGGTCTGGAGCTGGCCGGGATGGACCAGTGTAACCCTGTGCCTAGGCTCCCTTGCATGATGGCAAGGCCTATGTGGGTAGAGCTTGAATTCCTGTTTAGGTCTGCCGGCTGGTGGGATGGAACCTAGCCTAATGTGGGTACCAGCTTCTGCAGAGGTTGCTGAGGTTGATCTGGGCCATGTATGACCTCTGGAGGGGGTCTGCCAGTGGGTCGAGTCAGTCCTGGGCCTAGCCTGAGCTCTGGTGGCCTGGCGATAGCAGGATGAACTCGGGCCTACCCTGTGCCCGGGCTCCTGTGCACATTGGCAAGGTAGATCTGGACCCATCCTGAGCTCTGGCGGGGGTCTCCCAGTGGCGGGAAGGACCGGGGCTTACCCTGCATTCTGGCTCCATTCAGGTCATTGAGGCTGTTGTGCTAATGGACTGAGCCCCCCCATGGGTGTCTGGCGGTGGGCCCAGGTGGTCCTGGGCTGAGCCTGAGTTCTGGCGGGAGCTGCCAGTGGGTAGAGGCAGGCCTGGGTTGAGCTTGAGCTCTGGTGAGGGTCTTATGGTGGCGGGCGTATGGATCCGGGGCTACCCTGGGCCAGGGATCCCATGCATGCTGGCAAGGTGAATCTGGGCGGAGCCTGAGCTCTGGCTGGAGTCTGCAGGTGGCGGGAAGTACCAGGGTTTACCCTTTGCTCCTGCTCCTGCTCAGGTCCTGGATGCTGGTCTGGGTCTGGTCTGACACCCCATGAGTGTCTGGTAGTGGGTAGAGCTGGTTCTGGGCGATGCCTGAATTCCAGCGGGAGCTGCTAGTGAGTGGAGGCAGTCCTAGGTCAAGCCTGATCCCCAGCAGTGTCTGCGGGTGGGCGCAGGCATTCCTGGCAGAGCCTGCAGGCTGGTATGGGGGGGTTCCACTGTGGCAGTATGGACCCAGGGCTACCCTGTGCTTGGGCTCCTGTGCAAGTGGGCGAGGCAGATCTGGGCAGAGCTTGAGCTCCAGCGGGGGTGTGTCGGTGGCGGGAAGGACCCGGGCCAACACTGGGCTCGGGCTTTGCTCAGGTTTTTGAGGTTGGCGGGTGTCTTCCAGTAGACAGACTTGTCCTGGAGAAATCTGAGCTCCAGTGGTAGTTGCTGGTGGGCGGAGGCAGTCCTGGGCCGAACCTAGGCACCAGTACCAGTCTCTTGATTGACTGGATGGACTCGTGCTACCCTGAGGTCAGTGAGGCAGAACTGGGCAGAGCTGGAAGAGTTGGGGTACTGCCCGTGGCGGGATGCAACCAGTCCTATCCTTGCTAGCTCTCCTGTTCACATCCTCAAGATCTTGGAGGAGCCTGAGCTCCAGCGGGGGATTGCTGGTGGAGGAAGGAGCCAGGCTTACCCTTCCATGTGTCTCCTGTGCAGGCAAGCCAGGAGGACTTCAGCAGAGCCAAGGTCAGCCCGGGGAGGGATGGAACCCAGCCTACCCTTGCCAGGGCTCTTGCACAAGTCATCAAGGCAGATCTGAGCCACATGTTAGCTCGGACAGGGGTCTGCCTATAGGTGGAGACTGTCTCGTGTCTGGCCTGAGGTCTACTGGGGGCCTACTGGGGGCATTGGTCCCAGGCCTACCTTGGGCCAGGCATCTGCATCTGTCAGCAAGGCTGATCTGGGTTGGGGCTTAACTTTAGCAACTGTCAGTGGGCGGAGTCAGTCTGAGCTCTGGTGCCAGTCTCATGGTGACTGAATGAATTTGGGCTCAGGCTCTGTCTCCTGCCAGGTCCTCCAGTTGGATCTGGGCAGAGCTAGAGTTCTGGTGGGGTTCTTCAGGTAGCAGGATGGAACGCAGCCTCCCCTTGCGCGGGCTCCTTTGCCTGTCAGCTAGGCTGATCTTGGCCATGGATGAGCTCTAGCAGGGCTCTGCCTTTGGGAGAAGGTGGTCCTGTGTCTGGCCTGAGCTCTGCTTGGGGCCTGCTTGTGGCAGTTGATCCCAGGCTTACTTTGGGCCAGATTAAGCTCTGTTAGGGGTCTGCTTGTGGCAGTTGGTCCCAAGACTACCTTGGCCAGGCTCCCGTGCCTGTCATTGAGGCTGATCTGGACTGGGGCAGAATTTCTGCTACTGTCTGTCAGTGGGCAGAGTCAGTTGTGATTGGAGTCTGAGCTCAGGTGCCAGTCTCTTGGTGCCTGAATGGACTTGGACTACCCTGGGCTTGGGCTCCGTCTCCTGCCATGTTTTCAAGTTAGATCTGGGCAGAGCTGGAGCTCTGGTGGGGTTCTGCAGATGGCAGCATGGAACTGGGTCTCCCCTTGCTGGGCTCTGGAGCAGGTCAGTGAGGTCAATCTGGGCCATGGATGAACTCTGGCAGGTTTCTGCTTGTAGGCAGAGGCTGTCCTATGTCTAGCCTGAACACTGCTTGGGGCCTGTTTTTGGCAGTTGGTCCCAGGCCTGCTTTGGGCCAGGCTCCCACACTATGGGAGAGGCTGATCTGGGCTGGGGATGAACTTCTAAGTCTGACTGCCAGGGGGCAGAGTTAGTCCTAGGCGGAGCCTAAGCTTGGGTGTCAGTCTCATGGTGACTGGATGAACTTGGGCTTCCCTGGGGTGGAGTTCCATCTCCTGCCAGGTCGTCGAGTTGGATCTGGGCAGAGCTGGAGCTCTGGTGGGGTTTTGCAGGTGGTGGTATGGAACCTGGCCTCTCCTTGCTGTGGGTCCTTTGCAGGTCAGCAAGGCCGATCTGGGATATGTATGAGCTCTGGTAGGGGCCTGCTGTGGGCTGAGTCAGTCCTGGGGCGAACCTGAGCTCAGGTGAAGGTCTGGTGGTGGCCATATGTTCCCAGGGCTACCTTGTGCCCGGGCTCCTGTGCACATCTGCAAGGCTTATCTGGTGGGAGCCTTAGAATCTGGGGGGGGGGCTGCTGGTGGCAGGAAGGACTGGGGACTACTCTGGGCTCCAGCTACCATTCAGGTCGTCAAGGCTGATCTAGGCTGTGATTGGCCACTGGGGAGTGTCTGTCTATGGAAGTCTGTCCTGGTCCAAACCTGAGCTCTTGAGGGAGCTTCTGGTGGGTGGAGGCAGTCCTGGGCATGACCTGAGCTTTGGCACCAGTCTCACGATGAGTGGATGGATTCAGGCTACCCTGGGCCCCTTCTCCCGTGCAGGAGAAGGATGGATCTGGACTGGATCTGAGCTCCTACAGTGGTTTGCCAGTGGGAAGAGGCAGTCCTGGCCTGAGTCTCAGCTCCAGGGAGGGTTGGCCAATGTTGGGATGGATCCAGACCTACCTTTTCCCACACTCCATGGAGGTTGGTAAGGCTGATCTGGGCAGATCCTGAGCTCCAGTGCGTGTCTGCTGGTGTGTGAAGGTGGTCCTGGGCTGGACCTGAGTTAGGTGCAGTTCTCCTGGTTGAGGGATGCATGCAAGCCCACCCTGTGTCTGGCCGCCTGTGTAGGTCGGTGGGGTCAGATCTGGACTGTACATGAGCTCTGGCAGGTCTGCTTGTGGCAGGTGAGTGAAAGCAGTCCTGGGCTGGGCCTGAGCATCCCGCTGGTGGCAGGATGAAATCAGGCTACACTGGGCCCCAGCTGCAGTGCATCTGGGAAGAGCCTGAGCTCTGTAAGGTGTCTCTGGAACTTTATTTTATTCATTTGTTTGTATCTGGTACTGAGAATCCAAGCCAGTGCCTCACACGTGCAAGACAAGAGCTCTATCGCTGGGTCACAATCCCAGCCCTATTGGCTTCTTCTTCACCTTTAATCATAATATCTTTTGGTTCTATATTATTTGTTCATGCATGCATTTGAATTTTAACAAGTACTTATTATGTGATATCACCAGCAATGCTTCCCAAGCTGGCCCCAGATCAGACCTTGATCCTCAGCGAGATTACATCCTACACATCCAAGACACCTCTTGCATAGGTTCAGAAGAGAGATGACTAAGACACGTTCCATGACTCCCAACTTTGGGGAAAAATTGTTTTGAAGAGGTAAAGGATGAGGGATCATCTGACAGATATCCTGAAAAATGCAGAGCAGATATGTTTTTGAATAAGGATTCATATATTGATAAAGTTTGTTTATTTCCTTTTTGCTGGCGTTCATTTATTTGTAACTTTTTTTCCTTTTTCTTTTCGGATCAGGGATCTTACCCACCGCTTTGGGAATTCAAGGCAAGCGCTTTGCCCCCTTTGCCATTGAGCCACTTCCCAGCCCATTCATTCATTGTCAGTGTGGGAATACAATGCTGTTTTTGTTATCATGGCTCTGTAGTACAGTTTAAGCTATACTATTATGATATGTCTTACTTCACTCTTCATGCTAAGTATTGCTTTGGCTATTCTGCATCTCTTATTTTTTCACATGAATGTCTTGGTTGCTTTTTCTAGTTTTGTGAAGAATTGCTTTAGTATCTTTATATGAATTGCATTAAAATTTATGCCCAAGCACAAATTAGTTAAAACTATGAAAAAGAATCTCAGTTCACCATGAACAAAACTGGTCACTGGTATCTGTTGACCCAGCCACTATCTCCTCGGTGGTGGCTAAGCTGAGGTTACTCATCACATTTTGGTGTTAAGGGTGTCTTAGAGTTGAGTCTACTCTGCATGTTGATGCTGAGGTCTAGGTTCAGGCATACTTTGTCACCACACAGCCTGGGATACTTTTTTGGGGTTTTTAAACTTTTAATTTTGTCTGGAAATTTCTTTGGGTCCTTTAATCACTTTGCTTGATCAACATCTGTGTGCTAGGCACTATACGGTGTGGAGTACAGAGTGAATATGCCAGGTCCATGCTTCCATGGAACTTAATGAAGTTAGTAGGATAATTATAGCATCTATATCTACCTCAATGTTACTGTGAAACTTAGAAGACAATTTGTCTGTTAATAACTGCAGTGCTGAGGACTGTAATATTGTTGAGGAAATTTGTAGAAGATTTCATCAGGCACCACATTGTTTTTGTCTGGAAAGTCTGAGTAATGTAAAGTTGTTACTTTTTCTGTAATAAAAACAAAATTTAACACACTTCAAATCGAAGCCTGTGAACTTCAGGGATTCCTGTGGGTTGCCTGTTTCCAGGTCAGATACAGAGTCCTGTGCTTACTCAGTACAGGTTTGGAGACCCTTGAAGCCTCTTCTATTACCATGAGAGCCAGTGCATCATAGTCAGCAGGCCAATTCCAAGTCTCCAGCTCACACAGATGACACATCAATGGTGCTGAAGTCCCCCCCAATCAGTTCATCTCCTGCCTTCACACACTCCGTACCCACCATTTAGCTGGATGGACCCTGCTCCATAATGGGAATTTTCTAGACTTTGCCTTAATTGTCCAGAGCTCTTGGAGAGGGTCCTGGACTTTCCTAATCCCCAGAACTTTCTCTGTGTCCTCTTCACATGTCCCCATTATTATTGGCTGTGAGCGTGCTTTGTGCAGATGGTGGTGTACTGCAAGCTCATACCACATTCATTTTGTGTCCTCTTCCTTATAGCACATAGCAAGGTGCTGAGAGTTGGTCTGAAAAATGACCCAAAACTTCATGAACATACAGTTAGGAAAACCTAGGGGTTGGAGGCGATGATAGTCTGGAGAGAAACCAATTCCTCCTAGGGAAACACAGGTACAATCAAACTTCATCCTGTACACCAAAACCAAGTAATTCTGGATGGATTTCAGAGAGTTAAAAAAATGAAGGGAAAACAGAAGTAGAACATAAAATTGAATAGTTTTTCAATTTCTGCTTGGGATCCAGTTCTCACTGTCAGATCACACTGTGCTCTAGCTGGGGATCATGAATATATCACATGAAGTGAGAGATGTAGAAACACATCTGCAGTTACTTGTCTTGTTGTGACACATTTCCTTAGTCTTTTATGGGGAAAAATTACACATTTCCTTTAAATATTGCTCCTAATGAATGCTGTGCTAGGGCTGTTTTGCCTCAGCCAATAAAGACCTGAGCTTTGTTCAGAGGGATCCAGATTTTTAGAAAAAGGCTAAGCAGCAGAGAGAGAGAGAGAGAGAGAGAGAGAGAGAGAGAGAGAGAGAGAGAGCAAATTAGTTGTCAGAATAGGACTCCACTGTGACAATAAATGCTGAGCAATCACTTCTGGTTCTGTGATTTAGTATCTGTGCTGCCTCTCCACCTGGTGGTCTTTAACTGATAAGCTGGCTTTTGACATTGGCCTGCATGTGGACACCACAGGTGAGGACTTGGGGATGGTGGAGAGCCTGGCTGAGTTGGACGATTGTGTGAGACACCATGGATAATGCATTAGATCAATGTGCTCGTGGGTAGGGTCAGGAGAAAGTGCTTTCTTCTTGACATATTGATAGAGGGAGGAAGTCTGAATTTTTCCTAATGGAAATCCCCAGGTAATTTGTTGGATACTCAAGCTAGGTTTCAAACTCTATTCTTTCATGAGTTTGGAGGGGAAAACTAGTACTTACTATTCATCTCACTGGGTGTTAACTATCATATTGTGCACTGGTTAGTTTATAAAATATCCCTGCATATCTCTCATTTTAACCAGATTTGAAGTATACACATGTAAGGTCCTCCATGTCAACAAACAAACAAAAAATAGAGAATGAGAAC
Source organism: Ictidomys tridecemlineatus (assembly GCF_052094955.1). Classification (NCBI taxonomy): domain Eukaryota; kingdom Metazoa; phylum Chordata; class Mammalia; order Rodentia; family Sciuridae; genus Ictidomys; species Ictidomys tridecemlineatus. The sequence goes on from NC_135490.1 coordinate 47,951,256, forward strand.
CTCCTTCATTTCTCTGCCCATCGGCCATTGTGCTGAATTTAATATCTGTTAAGGAGATATGCATTTCCATGTTTTTGAAACAAAAATAGGTATATATTAATATAGACTTAATTGATAAACCTCTGTGAACTATGTGTCTTTGTTTTTTTTTTTTACAAAGAGTATGCATGGCTTTTGTAATTGAAAAGCCATGAGACCAAGTAGAAAAAAATAATTGAAGTAGCCCAATTTTGTCCCTTTCAGGAGAGGATTCAGTCCATCGTCTCACTCCTTCCAGAAATGCTTTCTGCTGGGTTGTGAGTGTAGCTCTACGGTGGAGCTGCTGGGAAACAGTGGTTGGCAAATAGTGGTGACAGTATAAATGCTTGTGTGAGTGAATGCAAAACTAACCACAACTCTAAAATGTGGATCTGGTGAATAAAGATAAGGAATTCTGCCAGGTAACCTGCAAGTAAGAGAGATTGTGTAAGGAAAGTGTCATGAAGCACAGGCTACATATTGATGCTAAGGATGCTTCAGAAATATTATTGGATTACTCCTTCATTGACTCATGCAAAATTAACTTTAATTGAGTGCATACAGTATGTTACTTGGTGCTGGGAAAACCAGGACAACTACCTCTGAAGGACAGGAGATTTTCTACCCCAGGGGCAAGTCTTTTGGGATAAAGGTCAAGGCAAGGTGTGGATCCCCATCTGAGCTACTCTTTTTTTTTTTTGGTTGTTCAAAACATTACAAAGCTCATGATATACCATCTTTCATACATTTGACTCAATTGGGTTATGAACTCCCATTTTTACCCCAAATACAAATTGCAGGATCACATTGGTTACACATTCACATTTTTATATAATGGCATATTAGTGACTGTTGTATTCTGCTACCTTTCCTATCCTCTACTATACCCCCTCCCCTCTCCTCCCATCTTCCCTCTCTACCTCCTCTGCTATTGTTCAATTCTCTCCCTTGTTTCCCTCCCCCTTTCCCCTCACAACTTCTTATATGTAATTTTGTGTAACATTGAAGGTCTCCTACCATTTCCATATGCTTTCCCTTCTCTCTCCCTTTCTCTCCCCCAATTCGTCTTTGTTTAATGTTAACCTTTTCCTCATGCTCTTCTTCTCTGTTCTGTTCTTAGTTGCTCTCTTTATATCAAAGAAGACATTTGGCATTTGTTTTTTAAGGATTGGCTAGCTTTGCTTAGCATAATCTGCTCTAATGCCATCCATTTCCCTGCAAATTCTACAAGTTTATCAATTTTTTAGTGCGTAATACTCCATTGTGTATAGATGCCACATTTTTTTTTATCCATTCATCTATTGAAGGGCATCTAGGTTGGTTCCACAGTCTAGCTATTGTGAATTGTGCCGCTATAATCACTGATGTGGCAGTATCCCTATAGTACGCTCTTTTAAGATCCTCAGGGAATAGTTTGAGAAGGGTGACAGCTGGGTCAAATGGTGGATCCATTCCCAGCTTTCCCAGGAATCTTCATACTTCTTTCCAAATTGGCCTCACCAATTTGCAGTCCCACCAGCAGTGTACAAGTGTACCCTTTTCCCCACATCCTCGCCAACACTTATTGTTGTTTGACTTCATAATGTCTGCCAATCTTACTGGAGTGAGATTGTATCTTAGGGTGGTTTTGATTTGCATTTCTCTATTTGCTAGAGATGGTGAGCATTTTTTCATGTACTTGTTGATTGATTTTATGTCCTCCTCTGAGAAGTGTCTGTTCAGGTCCTTGGCCCATTTGTTGATTGGGTTATTTGTTATCTTATTGTTTAATTTTTTGAGTTCTTTGTATATTCTGGATATTAGGGCTCTATCTGAAGTGTGAGGGGTAAAAATTTGTTCCCAGGATGTAGGCTCTCTATTTACCTCTTTTATTGTTTCTCTTGCTGAGAAAAAAAAAAAACTTTTTAGTTTAAGTAAGTCCCATTTGTTTATTCTTGTTATTAACTCTTGGGCTATGGGCATCCTATTAAGGAATTTGGAGCCGGACCTCACAGTATGTAGATGTAGCCAACTTTTTCTTCTATCACACACAGTGTCTCTGATTTGATATCTAGCTCCTTGATCCATTTTGAGTTAACTTTTGTGCATGGCGAGAGAAAGGGATTCAGTTTCATTTTGTTGCATATGGATTTCCAGTTTTCCCAGCACCATTTGTTGAAGATGCTATCCTTACTCCATTGCATGTTTTTAGCCCCTTTATCAAATATAAGAAAGTTGTAATTTTGTGGATTGGTTTCTGTGCCCTCTATTCTGTACCATTGGTCCACCTGCCTGTTTTGGTACCAGTACCATGCTGTTTTTGTTACTATTGCTTTGTAGTACAGTTTGAACTCTGGTTCACACTTCCTGCTTAGAATTGCTATACCTCCAGATTCACACTTCCTGCTTAGAATTGCTTTTGCTATTATTAGTGATGGTAGATGGAGCTAACAGAAAACGACCTACCATGTCAAGACATAAGGTCACTGAGTTTCCTTACACCTGCAATAAACAACTCACTTTAAATCTTTAAAAAACGCCATTTACAAAATTACTAAGAAATGGAACAGGTATAAATATAGCACACTATGTACAAAAGTATATCCACCAAAAGCTGTGAAATATTGTGGGAAGGAAATAAAATCTAAATAAATGAACAGATCACCTTTTTCATTATTTATAAACTAAATATTTTTAAGATGCCAATTCATCTCCACTTGATCAATACAACATTCCAAATCAGACTTTCATTAACCTCTTTTATAGATTTTCACCAAATATTCAAAACCTAGAATAGCCTACACAATCCTGAATAACATATTTAAAGAAATAATACCTTCTCATTCCAGTGCTTATTATAAAGCCCCAAGAATTCAGGGTGAGCATAAGGAAATGATAGTGCATCAATAAATAGAAAAGAATACAGACTTCACACATAGACCCATGCAAAAAAAGTCAAAGGAGCAATAGCAAAGAGTGCCCATTTATTTTTTATTGATTGTTTTAAAAGAAAATCAATGAAAGTGGAATGCATTACAATTTTTTTTCTTTTTTAAAATTTTAAATATTTGTTTTAATGTTTTTATTGTTTTTTAAAGAATAAATGACAGCGGAATGCATTCTTATTACATATACACATCAGAGTTTTTCACATTTCTGGTTGAATATAAAGTATATTGACATCAATTTGTGTCTTCACACATGCATTTTAGAGAATGACATCTATCACATTCCACCATCCTTGCTAATCTCCTGCCCCCTCCCTTTTCCTCCCACCCCTCTGCCCTATCTAGAATTCATCTATTCCTCCCATGCTCCCCCTCCCTACCCCACTAAGAGTCAGCCTGCTTATATCAGAGAAAACATTCAGCATTTTGGGGGGGATTGACTAACTTCACTTAGCATTATCTTCTCCAATGTCATCCATTTACCTGCAAATGTCATGATTTTATTCACTTTTATTGCTGAGTAATATTCCATTGTGTATATATGCCACATTTTTTTAATCCACTCATCCACTGAAGGGCATCTAGGTTGGCTCTACAGTTTAGCTATTGTGAATTGTGCTGCTATAAACATAGATTTTTATGTTTAGATGTGGCTGTGTTCTGTAGTATGCTGTTTTTAAGTCTTTTGGTATAGACCAAGGAGAGGGATAGGTGGATAAAATGGTAGTTCCATTCCCAGATTTCCAAGGAATCTCCATACTACTTTCCATTTTGCTGCACCAATTTACAGTCCCATCAGCAGTGTATGAGTGTACCTTTTTCCCTACATCCTTGCCAACACTACTGTAGTTTGTCTTCATAATAGCTGCCATTCTGACTGGATTGAGATGATATCTTAGAGTAGTTTTGATTTGCATTTCTCTAATTACTAGAGATGATGAACATTTTTTCATATATTTTTTTTTATTTATTGTATATCCTCTTCTGAGAAGTGTTTGTTCAGGTTTTTGGCCCATTTGTTGATTGGGTTAATTTTGTGTGTGTGTGTGTGTGTGTGTGTGTGTTTAGCTTTTTGAGTTCTTTATATACCCTAGAGATTAGTGCTCTATCTGATATATGAGGGGTAAAAATTTGTTCCAAGGATGTAGGCTCTCTGTTCACCTAACAGATTGTTTCTTTTGCTGAGAAGAAACTTTTTAGTAGCTACACTAATGAAGGAGAGAGAAAACTCAAATATCCAGCATACATGATGAAAAAGTTAATATCACAGCAGATACTACAGAAATACCAAGAAATTATTTTAAAAACTTATATCCAATAAAATAGAAAACATTAAAGGCATTGACAAATTTCTTAACTCATGAAATTTGCCCAGATTGAATCAGGAAGATATACACAATTTAAACAGACCAAGTGATGAAATAGAAGACACCATCAGAAGCTTACCAACCAAGAAAAATCCAGGACCAGATAGATACACAGCTGAGTTCTACAAGACCTTTAAAGAAGAACTAATACCAATACTCTACAATTTATTTTAGGAAATAGAAAAAGAGTAGCACTTCCAAACTCATTCTATGAGGCCAATATCACCCTGATCCCAAAACCAGACAAAGACACATTAAAGAAAAAAAAACTTCAGACCAATATCTCTAATGAACATAGATGCAAAAGTTCTCAATAAAATTCTGGCAAATTGAATACAAAAACATAGCAAAAGGATTGTGCACCATGATCAAGTGGGATTCATCCCAGGGGTGCAAGGTTGGTTCAACATAAGGAAATCAATAAATGTAATTCATCACATCAATAGACTCAAAGATAAGAATCATATGATCATCTCAATAGATGCAGAAAAAGCATTTGACAAAATATAGCACCCTTTATGTTCAAAACACTAGAAAAACTAGGGATAGAGGGGTATATCTCATCATCATAAAGGCTATCTATGCTAAGCCTCAGGCCATCATCATTCTAAATAAAGAATAATTAAAGACATTCCCTCTACAAACTGGAACTAGACAGGGATGCCCTCTTTCACTGCTTCTATTCACTAAAACACGGGATACTTGCTTTGATGCATTTCCCCTTGCACTTTATAAAATTGTGACATTAAACACCTGTGTATCAATGTCCAAACATTTAGTGGAGATCCAACAGGGGGCAGCTGGGAACAACTCAACAGCGATCTCTGAGCTTTCTCTGCTGTTCCCTGGCTGCCAGCAGGGGGAACATGAACCCACCTTGGCAGTTTCAAGGACAGAGAGCCTGTTTCCCTCAGGAAGGGCGCCATCCATTGCAGCTGGGGAATGAATTGAGGGGAGCTCACTGGAGGAAAAAATCTCCTATATGCAGCATCAATGGAAGAGAAAGGAATTTGGTAGAGGAGGGGGTTTGCTTGGCTTTTCCCTGATATTTGTTGACAGCCTGCAGAGAAGACCTCATTTCTTTGAATGTTCCATATTGAGTTACACTTTTCTTCCTGACATAAAATTTTATGAAAACTTATTTTACGGAAATATCAATCATTGCAGGGGTTAAAAGGCAGAAATCAACATGCTGTGTTTTTTTTTTTGTTTGTTTTTTACAAATTCAATATGGATAGATCTTCCAAACAAAAGTTGAATAAAGAAACTACAGAGCTCAATAACACGATCAATAACTTAGACTTAACTGATATATATATATATATATATATATATATATATATATATATATATATATATATATATTTCAACCTGTATCAAGAGGATACACTTTTTTCTCAGCAGCACATGGATCCTTTTCTAAAATAGACCATATATAATGCCACAGGGAAACTCTTAGCAAATACAAAGGAGTATAGATATTACCATGCATTTTATCAGATGATAATGGAATGAAATTGGAAATCAATGACAAAATGAAAAATTAAAATTTCCCCATCACCTGGAGACTGAACAATATGCTACTGAATGAACTATATGTTACAGAAGACATCAAGGAAGAGATTAAAAAATTCTTAGAGGTAAATTAGAACATAGACACAACATATCAAAATCTCTGTGTCTTAAGGAAAACTCTTGACACAGATTCAGAAAGGGACCAACATATGCAGAAATTACAAAATTACAGGACCTGTAGTCAATGAGTTGGGATGATATCAAAAGCTTGGTCTTTATCTCCATTGCCAATCAAATAACAAGCACAAGGTTTTGAGAAAAAGAAAAAAGGTTTTCTTGACTTACTAGCAAAGGAGGAACTTGGGACTGCTGCCCCAGAGGTTGTGATTTTCTCTGCCTGGAGTAATAGAGGGCTTTTAGAAGAGGAACACAAGGGTGAGGAATCCAGATATTATCAGTAGATATAAATCATTAGTGTCCATCAGGTGTCCTTGAGTGACTCATTGCTCTGGACCTCAGGTATAGAGTTCCTCCCTCCCTCCCTCCCTTCCTCCCTTCCTCCCTTCCTCCTAGACAGTGAAGGACAGCATAATTTAGTACAGGACAGGAACAATTTTGGTCTGTTTATCCTACTGATATGGAGTGTGAGAGGCAAAACAAGAAGAAAATGAAAAAGAAAAAGTTTTACAATAAACTGCTTGTGGTTGAGCAGCAAAGTTTATACTCAAAGCATGAAGTAGACCCCTGTTACAGGGACAGGCCAGAGCCAGCAAAATCATGTTGGAGCCCAAAGTAAAAAGGAAAGTGTGTGCTCATGTGTCCACCCGTCATTAACTTATATCATTTATTTTTCCTACAGTGTTAACGTGGTTACAAATATCTTTAAAAACAAGTGCATTAAAACTCATGTTCTTTCAAGTTTAAGTATGTTATTTATAGAAAACCAATTTATTTTTACTTTCCTGGATTTTATGGAAGCAACCTTTCAATAATGTGTTTAAGATAACTTCTTTGTGTATCTGACTTTGAGAGCCACATTTAGTCCATCTTTTTGGTCAAAGAGGAGATAGCCTTATTTGTACTCAGTAGAGGAAAAGTATTATGTGGGAAAATGAAATTCAAAAAGTCAAGCTGATTTCAAAGTATCTCAAAATAATTCACAACACCAAGGACACCGTAACTATTAACATATTATTCATACAGAGTCTCCTCTGTGGGAACATTTAGACATAGGTTTCATAACTGTGTCTGAATGGGATTTGGGTAGAACTTTATAACAATATTGGATGATGTTCTTACTTTACTGGTGTTATATATTGATATGATCTTTTGTCTATTCTGACCTTTTTAAATTGCAATATTTTGTATAAAATTATACAAAATTAATCAGTTTTTTTCTCTATGTGAAATGAAAAATCAACTCTACTGGTTCCAGTAAAGAATCAATTTTTAACATGATTAAAGTCATTTGTAAAGACTTAAGTAAAATATCAGTTGAGACTTTTTGCACTTAAGTCTAATCCATTATAATCTAATGGAAATCTTAAAAAAAAAAAACTGTTCCAGAATAAGTTCAAATATACCAGGTACAAATATGTAAGTACAAGGAGCTCACTAACTATGCTATTCCAAATACATGAAGAGCAATATTGATTTTATACTATGGTTCTATGGAAATAAATTAAAACCTGTTCTTTCTCCCTATATGCTTGGATTCATAGGCAGTTAACAAAATTCTCCATTTCATTCACTTATTGACTAACTAGCTGGTTATAACGTCTCAAAATCTCACTCCTTCATAGTATTGTCTCTCCTTTTTTCAAGACCAGAATTTTCACCTTTTTTATTTTTTTTAACAGAGGTTTCAAATCGATCACTGATGCCTTCCCCGGGTTTTGAGTACTTTTCTCTTTGAGACTCTTTTTCATTATTCAGTTTATCCTCTCTGAAACATTTATTTCCTTCTGAATGAATTTTATGTAATTCTTGAAATTTATGCCACATATTTAAGGGAACTCCAGAAGGATACTCTGCACACGTATTTACATTTGGCTTTGTTTCAATTTTATTGTCCATCTCTTGGAAAATCTGAGAGTTTAGAAGTAATAGCCAAAGGGAAACTGGCCTTGTAGTTATGGAATTGACTTATCTGCAGTTAGTCTAACAGTGATGTAGAAATAAAGAAAAGAGGAAATAAATAAATATACAGTGAGAAAATAGAGGAATAGAATGAAGTGTCCAATAAAGACAAGGAGTTCAAAGAAAGAATCACTGAGGAATTAATATTTAATCTGAAACTCAAATATAGTGAATTTGGTTTGAGAGGATGTACATAGACATCAGAGTGGAAATGAATTATTACATTAGTTATTGTAGTGCTCAAAGTGGAGATATCAATTATTTTTTAATTAGTTCTTTTTAGTTATACATAATAGTAGGATTCATTTTGACATAATTATAATAGCATCCCTTATCTTTGACCTCTTTCAGAGCTGTGACCAAGGCCAAAATTGAACTCATTTATTGTCCTTACATTTCCATAGGACTCATTCAAACCCATCAGGGCAGGAGTAAAAAAAATATTGTAGGGATGTTCTTGTGCTAATATACCCAAAGCATGTATTTCCTCTATGTCACAAGCCATCTGAGGGCTATGTGTGGACTTTGTCTGCATTACAGTCTAGTGGATAGTAACATCTGGTGTCTGGGAACTTCCAGTGGACATTTCCTTTGTGTAAGACTGCCCAGAGATATTGTGAATTTCTATCCTTCTCTTCCATGTCCCACATGGTACCTGAGATGGGTGTTACCTGCCAAGATGCCAATCAACCTGATAAACTGCAGGGCAACATAAAGCAAGACTCTGCCATTGAAACTTTATTCCTGCCTTTGATGTACCCCCCACACACAGTGGAGCCATTTTCTTTGTGTAGCTCTAACACCTGTGTGGATTAAACCTATCAGGGCTCCACTTTTGAAAACATATTTCTGATTCTTTGTCTTTTGTACTTCAATAACTATTCTACACTTTAATTTCTCAGGTGGCTTACACCCTCCTCAGCAGGAAGAACAACTCCTCAAAAAGATGCTGGCCATTCCCCATGCCTGTACAATGAGTTTGTTTAGAAAAGCACTTGAGATGTTCCAATTCCCAGTCCCATAAGACAAAGCTTTTATTAAGTCACACAATGTCTTTAAGATTAATCCTAAATTATGGAGTACAGTGATGTCAGATTCTCAATATCCAGGAAGGTATGTTTGGGAATTTAGAACATTTATGTACAACAGCAGGACACAACCAAATAACCCTTGAACGCCAGAGAGACAGACCCCAAGCCTTTCCAACTTGTAGGAGTTTACACCCCATCCTCTGTCTTGGAAGTGTGCCTACACTCTGAGCTGGTGGCATAATGACACAGAAGTTAAAGCCACATGATCAACATAATAAAACTTCAGTACTCATTCAGTTTATGTCCAAGTCACAGCTGCCACCACAATCACATAAAATAGGATCAGATTATGTAAATACACTTGTGGAAAAACAAAGACCATTGTTGCACTCCTCCCGTGGAAGCATATTGACCTTCTTTTCCTCTTTGGACCTCTTGTATTTCCTTTGCCTTCTAGTGTAGCTTGAGAAATATGAAGTGGCCAGTAAAAGGCTCAGGAATGACTATAGACATCTATGACACTGCCTCATAGATGCTTGAAGAGTGGTCCTTCAGTTCTGCTGTGAATGGTTAATTATCAGGACCAGTGCAGATTGCTGCATGAAGGGCCTGCCTCATCCATAACTGCCTTAGGTCTTGGAGTTCTTCCATAGGTTTCCATCACAGGGTGCCATGGGTGACTCCACCACATTGTCCCAAGCATAGTTTCAGGAAGCTATCACCAAGAAAAATAAAGAGATGGCAGTGTCCTCATTTACAGTTTAATATATACAGCTTAATGTAGGGCAGGTGGTGACTGATGTGCTCTTACTCTGTTTACTCTAGAGGAGTATATCTTCAGCACAAGTGTCCCAGATCCAAAAGAGCCATTCTGTTGTACTTTCTATAGCTTTTTGCCTAAACTTATTCCCCAGTTCTATCAGCAGAATATCATCTCTCATGAAAATATGCATGTGCTGGTGGGGAAGGGGCAGATCTTCACCCTTCTCTCCCAATGACCTTGGCTAATGTGTCTTGGCCTTTTCAGTTATGACTATAAACTCTCTGTCACTTGGCACTGACACCTAAATTGGCTCATCCAATCTGCTTCTGCTTCTTCAGAGATATCAGATTCACAAGTATCTCATTTATGGAAGTCCATTCCTGAACAGGTATTCCAAATTGAAAAATCTATGATAACCAGTCACCTCCCTTTCCCTTAAGTAATGAAAAGGGAGACGAGAGGGCCCAAGTGCAGCCAGAGGAATCATGGTGGGTGAGGAGCAGGAGGAGGGTCACAGAGAGACAGATGGGCTGGGCAAAGAGTAAAGAGTATCACCATTTAAGCCTCTGGAGATGCAGGGAGACTTAATTGCCATGAATCCAATTCCTAAGACAAAGGAATGAAGACCTTGTAAGAGAGGACCCAGGTCTTCATTGCCTGAAACTCTATCTAGTGTGTTGGTGATACTCTCCATTGAATTTTTAATTTGGCTTATTAATTCTTTCCTTTATGAGGATTTCTGACTCATTCTTCTTCAGGATCTCTATCTCCTATTGAAATAGTCTACTACTTCTTGAATTTTCTCTCTGATTTCATTTTTTATGCCATCTTTTACCTGGTAGATTAGCTTAACCATGAATTTTATGAAGTCCATCTCTGACATTTCTTCCACTGTGGTGTCAATGGAGTCTATTGTCCATAGTTTCTGTGTTATTTGGGATCATTTGTTCCCTTGCTTTTTTATATTGTTGGCTTATTAATTCTTTCCTTTTGAGGATTTCTGACTCATTCTTCTTAAGGATCTCTATCTCCTTATTGAAACAGTCTACCCATCTATCTGGATGGGTCTGATACTGTAGAGTTTTTACCTTATGAGTTTATAGTGTTCCTCTATGTCATTAGTACCTCACAGATTGGAGTGGGGGGATCCCAATCATAATAGTAATGTATGTAAACATTATGTAGCAGTAGACTAAATCCTTAGATCCTATTTGGCTAGCTAATGTTAATTGGTACAATATGTAGATAGTGGGATGAGCAATTTCCATTAGTAAAACCACAAATAATTATGCATTATATGTGGCTTAAAATCAAATAATAGGTGTTGTCTATGGTTTCCACCATATTAATTATTGCTATGACATTGATGGTTGGTGTAGTTGTTATGTATCTCAATTAGTTTTAACAAATATTAAAGATAGAGTTGAGTATGAGGAAAGAAGGAGAGAAAAGAGAGTCAAAACTGTTTGCAATTTCAAAGGGTGAATAGGGAGACACAGTGGTACTTAGGATATGTTGTTAATGAGAAAATGAAGAGAAAACAGAAGAATTTAAAGGAGGAAAGAGAGACTGAAATATTGGTGTCAGAAATAGAAAAAAAAGAGAATAGGAGATAAGGGAGACAGAGTAGTGGCAAAGTCGATACATAAAACAAAATCAAAATCAGCTAATCAGAATTGCTAACCCTGAAAATACAGAACACGGGAAAATTACATCTTCAGGGGGAAAAAAAGAAAAATGAAAAAAAAAGTCTAGAAATGAGGAAAGAGAAACAAATATGAATGTATGTAGGAGTCCTGGATCATTCAGTACACAAACAAAACAAAAGCCCTTCACAGATGTAGAAATACAAATGGTCAACAACTATATGAAGGATATATAAAGTAATTTTCAATAACTATTAGTCAGAGAAATTAAAACTAAACTGAGATTTAATCTCACTCTATTCAGAATGGCAATTATCAAGAACACAAGCAACATTAAAAGTTGGTGAAAATGTGGAGAATAAGGTTCACTCACATTGCTGGTGAGAGTGCAAATTGGTGTAACCACTCTGGAAAACAATAAGGATATTCCTCAGAAAACTTGGGATGGAACCATCATTTGACCCAGTTATCCAACTACTTGGGTTATACCCAAAGGAGTTGAAATCAGCATACTGCAGTGATACAGCCATATCAATGTTTACAGCTGCTCAATTCACAATTGCTAAGCTAACGAACCAAACCTGGTACTCTTCATCAGATGAATGGATAAAGAAAATATCGTATATATACACAATAGAATATACTCGGCCAAAAGAAGAATGAAATTGTGGCATTTTCCAGCAAATGAATGGAAGTGGAAAATATCATGTTAAGTGAAATAAGCCAATTAAAAAAAAAACCAAAATGCCAAATGTTTTCTCTCAGATATGTGGATGCTAACCCATGACAAGAGAGGGTAGGAAAGGGAAGTATAGGGGTTGATTGGATTAAGCAAAAAAGAAATGAAGGGAAGGGAGAGGGTTGGTATAGGAAAGACAGTAGAATGAATTGGATTTATTTGCCTGTGCTTATATTGGAGTACATGACCACTGTAACTTCACATCATGTACCACCAAAAGAATCGTATCCAAATTGGAATGGGTTGCACTCCATGTATGTATAATACATCAAAATATACACTACTGTCATGGGTATCTAAAAATATCAAATAAGAAAGAAAATTGAAGGGAGATCAGTGGAGTAGAAGAAGGAAATAGAGGATGAGGGAGAAAGACAGGAAAAGAAGCAACAGTCAAATGAAATTGACTGAATTATGCCATGTTCACATATGAATATACCATGGTGAATTTCACCTTTGTGTATGCCTACAAAGCACCATTTAATATAATAAATAGGTTGAATACAAGTAGAGGAGGGGAAGTGGAACAGAGGGAGGGAGGAGGGACAGATAGAGTAAGCACTGAGGACTAAAGTGGAGCAAATTATTCTCCATGCGTGTATGATTTTTGTCAAAATGAGCCCCACTATTATTAATTATTGTGAATAACTATAATGCACTAATAAAACATTTTTAAGATAGAAAACATTAAATGCTATGCTAAGTAAGGAAAAAAAAAGTAGGGGCCTAGGTTTTTCCCATGAGCTACTTACTCCTTGGATGGCCATGCTGTCCCCAGTTGGCACAGTCCTGCTGCTGATTGGTCGACCCTTTCTCAGGCTGATACAGAGGCAGCAGTACTCCCTGAGCCAACCCCAGGCTGCTCCACGCTGCCATGAAAGTGGGGAAAGAAATGCCTGAAAGAAGAAAATCTGTCCCACCCTCAAGGCTCCTAGGAGCAGAAAAGTAGTGCTGCTGAAAATCTTTCATCAGGCTGATTGGGGAGCTGTTGTCCAGGTATAGCTGCTAGAAGGAGGCCACAAAAAGGAAGAGGCCCATGCCATGGCACCAAGGCTGCTGTGTTATGGTGGAGAGGGCCACTACCTCCTAAGAATTATTGTGTTTCTATGGAAGAAAACCAAGGCACCCTGCAGAAGAAGGTTCTGAATATGAAGAAGAGCTGGATCTCAGAGGATGAAGTGGAGGCCTTGCAGGGTAATAATCTGACTGTGGGAGCCTGCACCATCATTCAGACTGCCCCTTCTCCTCCACATCTGTGCATCTCCCAAGCCTGCTCCAGATGATGCTGTGGGTACCCACCCACTGTACAAGCAGTCTTCCAGTCTTCTACTGCCTCCCAGAGCAACTCTGGCCCTTGCTCTAATGTGCATCATGGATCTAGGGATCTGCCATCCAGTGGCATGACATCGGCCCCATGACTTTCATGTGGTAGGCACAGTGGGTGAAGGGACCAAGAGCACCTCTCTAACATTCCAGCAGCAGAGCAGTTACTCACCATCCCAAAATAGTCTTCCAGGTATAAATTTTCATTAATAAAATATTTTTCTAATTTGGTAATCAAGGTGGCTTTTGGAAATATTTTGCCTTCACAAATTTGACCTCAACATGATCACTTCTACAAAGCCCAAGTATCAGAAGAATCACCTATCATGAGCTGAACATTACTTTGTCTCCAAAAGACAAGTGGAGAATATTACTGATGACAGAAAGCATTCTGAATCCAAGGCCTGGCAGGTCCACTATAGGTACCTGACTGACCTCAGAGAAGATGTGGGGCTTCCTATGCTCTTAAAAAAATTCAAGGAAGTGAATGGAATCTGCAGGAAGGGGTGGGGCTGGTGGCAGCATGCCCTTAAATGAGGGAATGGCTCCCTCTCCTCAGAAGCCCAGGGGCAGCGGTTCAGGCTGTCGCCTTGTAGGAAGATGCCCCTAGATGTAAGGTAGAATCCAAGACCCGGAGGTGTCGCTGGAGGGGTGTGGCAGGATCTGAGTTGCCATGAGGTTGGGCTTTCAGCAGCACCCGCACCACTCTTCCATGTCCTAGTAACCACTAAATGTCTTTCGTATCTCTCTTGATGCCCCTGAGGAGAGGGCTGGCAACACATATGCATTTGGTGCCCAAAACAGCGCCCTGACCTGGCATCAGGAGCTTTTGGAACTAGCAGCCAAGACTGAAGATCACTGTGGGATCAGGCTGCAGTCCCACAGTTGGCATATGGTAGCCCCCATGGTGCCACACACCTGTGAGGAAGTGGAGAGTCCCCAGTAACTAAGAAGTGCAGGCCATCAGTGAACAGTGGGCCTAGCCTTTTGCCCTGGGGACTTTCTCTTCACCAACCATTCTTCCCCACCAGATTCCTGCAAGCCCTTTCCTGTCCCCTGTTCTAGCCATTCCTCCAAAGAACTGGACTCAATGTGCATTTGGGCAATGGAAGTTGGCGGTGTCCTAGCCCAGCTGCCTCCATCTCTTCACTCCTCTCTAGAATAGATCCCCCACCACCACCACCAAGTGCTCTGAAAGGGCACTTTCCTCAACAAGCGCTGTCTCGGACCAACAGGCCCTCTCAGCTATTGCCCGCCCATTGGCCCGACCTGCCATCCTCCAGCTCCTAGGCAGGATCACCCTGCTGCCCCAGCATCTACCACTTCCACAAGAAACCTGTAATTTTATGCATTGCTCATCTGGCTGCTACAGAGGCCCTCTCCTGCAAGCGGTGCACTTTTCTATGTGGATCCTCCCGCCACCCTCCTATTGGGGACCACAGGGAAAAGCATGAACTGTCCACTGGTAACAAGCGAAGGTTCTGACCCTCCAGAACCTCAGGAACCTCCTCCCAAGCCTAGACCTTTTGTCCTGCCTTCACCACTGAAGCAGGTCCATCATGCTGTGCAGCTCAGGATGCTGGGTCACATACCTCTGTTTTCCTTGGGAAAGCAAAGAGGTGAGGGCCCAAGAAAACCAGAGGAACTGATGGCAGCAACAGTGGAAGTGGCTGTGGTGGCACAGGACAGAAACTTGCAAGAGGAGGAGGAGAATTGAAGAAGAGGAAGAAAACAACAAATAGAAATGCAGGACAATTTGGAAATGGTGTCCCTAGCAATGGAGGAGTAGCACCCTCCAAGCCTCTAGAGACTCAGGAGTGTCTTGCTGTGTGGAGCCTACTCCTGGATCTGAAGAAAGAAACACTATACAAGAGAGGGACCAGGTGCCTCTAGTGAACTTCTGCTGAGGGCCATTGCCAAGTAGGAATGATGCATCGAAACTTCCTTGCCAGCATACCCCATGTTAAATGGACTTGCCTTGGAAATTTGCTGTGACCTTGCATGTGTGTTTGAGAAAGGTGACCCTGCTCAATGACCAGGGTGGATCCAGGATTAGGGTGTATCCTGCAGGTTTTAGGAAGTATCCGGGTTTAAGATAATTTGGGTTAAGGGCGTTCCTGGTTTAAGACAATAGGGGTTTTAGGGAAGTTGGAGGTTGAAGATTATTGCTGCTGGGATTAGGGTGTTCCTGCTGCTTGTTCCCGTTGAGTTCTCGTGAGATTCAAATGGGATTTGGAAAAAAGCTTCCTGGAATAGGTGAATTGTGCGGGCAGATTTTAGATTTCCCCAGAACATGTTTGTAGAGGCTGGTGTGAGTTTGGGAATAAAGAATTGCTGTTTGAATCTACAAAGCTGTGAGTGGCTCATGATTCAGTGCCAAGCCGAGACTTTGGCAAACTTCTCTGACAGCCATGCTGCCCCAGGTAGCACAGCCCTGTTGCAGGTGTGCTGACTTTGGTGCAGCCTGACGCAGAGGCAGCAGTTCTCCCTGAGCAGCCCCAGTCTGCTCCGTGCCTCCAGAGAAGTGGGTAAAGTAAGGGTTGGATGAAGACCTTCTGCCCTGTTCTCTAGGCTCCCAGGAATCTGGAGAAGGGTGGAGGGGAAAGTCTTCAACTAACCCATTAGTGAGATATCTTCCACTCATTGCTGCTAGCAGGAAGCCTCCCAATAGAAACAGGCCCCCATAAATGACCCTGTAGCTACCACTTCCAGTGGCATTGAGGTGAGCTGCCACCTCAATGTTCCTATGGAGGAAGACTTAGGACCCTGCAGCAGAAGTTTCGGTTCTCCAAAAAGAGCAGTATCATGGAGGATGACATGGAGGCCTTGGTGGGTAAGACAGACTGCAATGGCCTACACCACCACTCTGAATTCTTTCTCCCCACTTGTGGCCCCTGCAGGGACTTTAGATCCATGGCTCCACCCACTGATGCCTCCCAGGTCCCAACTATTCTTGCCACCACCAATGGGCAAACCAGGCTTCTTCTCCTGATCCTGTCAGCCTACCTTCCCTCAAACCAATTATTGAGGAGGAGGTTGTCTTTGTCTTCTCCTGCTACCCTCTTGATCTCTTGAGGCCCAGTCCCAGTGTGGGTGTCCTTGCTGGTGAGTATCAACACTCTACTCACTTGGCAAGAGCTGCCACACACCGCATTTCCCTCCTCCCCATACCTCATATCCTGGAGCCTTTCCCTTCAACCTGCCTCCTGAGAATGAAATCCCCAACCATCAAGTGTGTGGATTTTCCTCCTTCTATTTTTTCATTCCCAGATCTTCTTTAATCTCTTCCACCAGCAAACCTGTTAGCATTGGCCAGCCTTCTAACTCTGGCAAGGAAATCTGTCACCTCTAGAGCCAAAGCATCTGTACACCTGATGCAGCAGCCAACTGTCCATCTGAGATCCCTGACATGGACACTATACCCTCTTCTATGGCAGTGATTGTAATAATTGTCCCAGGCTTAAATAAGCAGCTCTTGCTATGCCCCCAGGTTCATAATCCTATGCATCATAGGCAGGTGGAAAATGGACCATTCTCTACCAGACCACCTACTTTTAGGGTCTCCTTTCCCAGCTCCTATGGAAAGTATAAAGTATACTCCTTTGTTCCACACATCACTCTTAAACCCACATCTTAAAACCATCATGAGGAACTAAGGAGAGCCTCTCTACAACACCCCTCTCTGCTCATGTTATTCCAAGTTATGGATCATGCATTGGACGCATTCCTAGATGACAGAGACTCTATATGGTCAACATAAGTCTGTCATTGATGGTGCTATGGATTCCACCCATCTATCCAAGGCTGTCATCTTCCAGTCCCTTCTTGTCTCCCAGAACAACTACAGCCCATTCAACAGGTTGCTCGCTGGTTATGGAACCTCCCACCCAGTGGCAGCATTGCCTCTCTCCCTTCATCTACAAGTTGACATGTACAGCTGGTGCAGGGACCCAGCTCTACTCTCCAGCATCCTAGTAGTGCTGAAACCACCCATCAGCTCCCCCCCCAGCACACACACACATTATACATACTAAGGATTACAACTAGGGCTGTTGGTGGCAGTGACTGACTGCACAACTCTTTCTCTTTGGGCAACACAGAAGCCCAGCCCCTGCTGTGGGCAAAAGATTTCTTGCAGGTAACAGCTGAGTGACAGCACAATGCAGCCAGGACCTGTGGGTACCACATCACTGGAAGCCATTTTGCATACTAGCCCACAACCTGACAACCCAGGTGTTATGCACATGGGCATAGCTAATAGGTCGGACTTGGGACATGCCAGCAAGATGACAAGCTCCAGAGAAAGCCCTTCAATCTTTGCTAGCACAATTCCTGGCCCAGTGGGGTTCATGGGAACTGGGACTCATAAAAGGTGGAGGGAACTATGGGTTTAGCATAACCACATCAGCATCTAGGTCCGATTCTGGACCCCACTTGCAACCAGGGTGGATCTAAGGCAGACCAGTGTGAAGCACAGAGAACTTTGTGGATACTCAGCTTGACCCTCCTGGCTTGTCAGCTACCTTGGCTGATGGAAGCTCTGGTCCATTTTCCCTGGCCTTGTACCTGGTTAGGGTGTCCTCTGCTAGTGACAGGGGCTTCCTTTTCCTCACCTGTTTGCCTCAGTAGCCATCCCCTTTCCCCAGTGATGTGCATACAATCCTCTTTTTCTAGTTCATCTGTCTCTGTTCATGCAACTTTCTAGTTCTTTGACTAAATGGTGGAGAAAGAAGTGGCATGTGTGGGTGGCAATATGTGGACCCCGAAATTGCACAAGAATCTGGTCCCAGGGAAAAGTAAATGTAGCAGCCACCTTTATGGAAGTCTGTGGGAAGACACTAGAGGAATGCCAACTAACAAACACAATGTCTGTATTCTTAAGTGATATCCTTTGGTCCAAACTGTACTGTCCCTAATTTTTTAAAGACACAGTAAACAGATATATAATTTGTTGATGGGATTGCTAATTAGTGCATCTTTTCTGGAAGAAGTATAGAGCTTCCTAAAAAAACTAGGAAGGAACAACCATATCAACCAGCTCTCCCACTCTGATGTATAACCAAAGGAACTAAAATCAGCATACTGCAGGGTTCAAGCACAACATATTTATAGGACTACTACCATTAGTGAGCTATGGAACCAACCTAGGTGCCTGTGAACAAATCAATTGATAAGGAAAATATGATATATGTGTGTGTATATATATATATATATATGTATATATATATATATATATATATATATATACACACACACACACACACACACACACACACACACTCACACACACTTTATACATGCTATGGATTATTACTCAGCCATAAATAAGAATGAAACTATGGCATTTTCAGGAAATGGTTGGAACTAGAGGTCATCTTGCTAAGTGAAAAAAGTTGAACCAAAAGTTGGTTCACAAGCTGAACCAAAGTAAGGAGAAAAGAGAAGAAAAGAAAAATTGTGTGTTGGAGAGTGTTCCATGAAAATAGAAGAGACATCAGTGAAACAGAGGATGAGGATTGAGGGGAGGGAAGAGGAATGAGAGAAGAACAGTGGAATGATTCTGACCAAACTTACTATGTACACATATTAATACTCCACAGTGAATATCACTTTCATTCAAATCCACAAGGTACTAAAAATGATAAATAAACCAAAGAAACATCAATAAAATACAGGAAAGGGATCATAGGAGAGAAGGAGTATAAGAAAAGAAAAATACTGTGAACTGAATTGGCTCAAGTTATATTCCATGGTTGTACAGTTATATCAAGTAAACAATTCCTCATGCTCCTTCCTGTGGCCTGCCCTCCATCTTTGTCCAACGCAACACCTCCACATCCCCAGGGTGCTGTGCATCTGATTTCCATGACTACAGATGTGTCAATACTTTTAAAAATGTATGAAAATGAGTATAAACAAAGTGGTCTTTTTGTCTTCCTTCAACAATCATAATTTTGAGAGGAAGACCATGTTTTTGTTTGTGTCAGTGACCCTTGCGTGTGTTTTTCTGTGTAGTATTCCATTGTAGGAGTGTACCAAGGCAAGTTGATCAGAGCTATTCGTGGATATCTATGTTGTGATTTTCAGTTAGTAAATGTAAAGCAAGTGTGAATGTCTCTTGAAAGATATTATAAGAATATACAAAGGAATACAAGCCTATGTCATAAGCTAGAAGTAGGTTTTAATTTTAAGTGGCTGGATTTTCTGCTCTCAGAGGGATTGTACCAAGCCACTAATGGTGCAGAAGTGTTTTATTTCCTACACTTTCTCACCAATGTTTTGTACAGTCAGACATTTAAGATTTAGCCCTGTTGAACAGCTATGCTATTGTGTCCTCTTGTAGTCTCAAATTTTATTATGATAATAATTTGATTATGATAAGTAAGTTTTTATGTGATTATTTGATGTGTGTATGACTTTCTTAATGATATCTCTTTTCAAAGTATTTTGCCATTGCTTTCTATTTTATTTTAATTTTCTAACATTTGGGCTTGGATTGTTTCATATGGTATAGAACATTTTTATATGATTTGCAAACATTTCTATCAATCTCTGTCCTGCTCTTTCATTCATATAGAGATATCTTCAAATATCTCTTTGTCTGTCCTCTACACAGGTGGCTGGGGGAGAGGCATGAGGGTCTCAGGGGAAAAGCATGCAGAAGAATCTGGATGATGCTGAAGAAAGGAGCCAGGCAGACTGAGCAAGTTTAGGGCTGGCTAGTTTGAATTAGGAATGCAGACGATGACTGCAAGTCTGAGTCCAGTTATCTGGCACCTGCATGATGTGACCAGGGCAAAAGAATCGTGTCTTGAAGGTAATAGCCCTAGAGGCATGGTTGAGATGGAGGTTTTGGACTATATTTTGGTCAGCTTTTTCATTGCTATGACCAAAAGACCTGACAAAAACAATTTTAGAGAAGGAAAAGTTTATTTGGGTCTCACAGTTTCAGAGGTCTCAGTCCATAGAGGGCCCTGACTTCACTGGTCTGTGCCCTAGGTAAGGCAGAATACCATGGTGAAAGAGGTGTCATGGAGGAGAGTGGCTCAAGACCTGGCCACCAGGAAGCAGAGATAGGCTAAGCTCAGCTCAAAGAATATGTACCCCCCAGGTGTGCCCCAGTGACCCACCTCATCCAGCTGCAACTACTGCCTACATTACCCCCTTACCTCTTCCCAGTGGACTATTGCATGATTAGGTTGAAGCTCTTATAACCCAGTCATTTCACCTCTCAACTTTCTTGTATTGTCTTACACCTGAGCCTTTCATGTCTAAACCCAACAGATTCCTTGGTGTGCCTATGAAAGGCACACTACAGGCAAGTAGAAGCTTTACCACCTCAAGAAATTGGCTAGTCTTTGGAGGGGCAGATTCTCTAAGAGCCCAGATGTCAAAATATCAGGAAGAAACCTGGCTAATCCAGGCTTCTCTCCTGTGCCTGTCCCTAATGTCACTTTCCTGCCTGGTCTCCCAGAAGCTGCTCTCTCCAATGTGCATGAACCCCACCCTCAACTCACCCATAAAACACTGACTTCTGCCAGCTCCTTGTCTGGATTCGCCTTTTCTAGTCCTGGAGCCTCCTGGCATTTTGGTTCACCCTACATGGATCCCGCAGCTGTGGCGCCTTCTGTAAACTCCCACACACCTCAGAGAGGGGACCCAGACTCAGCTGCCTCTCTGCATGAACACTCAGAGCAGCCTCCATGTCTTTGCTGTAGCTCAGGGAGCACTGGAAGCAGCACTCAGCCAAACTACCAGCCTCAAGATGCCACAGTCACCTCTGCCTTGGGGACCCTCCTTGGCTGTTTCTAGGGACAAACATTTCAGTCTAGCGTCTGCCTTTCCCCTCAGGTCCCACCCTTCCATTCTGCTGACCCTCTCCCCACATCGTCTGAGTGTCTCCTTGACTTCTGGAACAATCAGGATCTGGGCCCATCTTATTCTTTCCCTTCCTTGGCCCTAAAATCAGCCCTCTGTTCAAGAAGCCTGTTTGCTTTTTGTAGAAAATAGCATTTAGAATCCAAGATGTGGGGTGGAGGTTGCAGATGTGCTCACTGATATTGGAGTATTAATGCTTGAACCTGCTCAGTGGAAAGAGCCAGAGAATACATATAAAATACACAGTTATGTGGTATATAATTATATATAGCAATGTAGCATTCTAACATATGCAACAATACAGAATTGTAACAATTTTAGCATGTTTATGTATATTAGATGTTTTGTGAATTTTTATTATTTATTTATTTATATGTGGTGCTGAGGCCCAAACCCAGTATCTCACACATGCTAGGCGAGCTCTCTACCACTGAGCCACAATCCCAGCCACTATTTTGTGAATTATTAAAATATAGTTCTACATGTTTATATTTATATAGTCATCTACACAGACACTGGGAAAGTTTTCCATTCTGGTCAAACCATTCAAGATGCATCCCAGCTTTCTAATTTTCTGAACACACAGCTCCCTTATCCAAGGGCGAGTACCCTGGCTTCCATTGTTCTCACTGGGCTCTCTCTCATGCACCACCTCTCCCAGGATCCTGCCTGGGTCCCATCTCTGCCACCCTTCCTGCTCAGGTGCTCTCACCCTGCTGGAGCGCCCATGATCTGCCCCATGTGGCTGAGCTCCTGCCTGGACCTTGCTGTGAGCCATCTCACAGTTTTAGGACTTGAGTGTCCAAAAGGGAAGGCAAGAGAATGAGGTAGAGGAAGAGGAGTTCTGTTCCATATTCCTCATGTCATTACTGTGATGTGGCTTATTTATTTCATGACTTTTTTATTGTCTGTCTCTCTCAACTAGAACATAAACTCTGCAAAACCAGTCACTTCTTCCTGCCGTTCCTGAGAATTCTCTTACCAGGAGAGCTGATGGCCAATATCTGTTTCTCCTAAGATCTACACATAGAAGATGAAAGTAAATTAAGGCACTTCATTTTCTTTGAATTAGTGAGATTTAAGTCTCTATGATTAAGCAGATAGCAATCAGTTTGATTTCACATTTCACTCAAATAGGCTGTTTTTGACTTGCAAAAAGCTAACACTATTATATTGCAACTTTGGAGTTACTGCCACCACAATAAAAAATGCTTGTGTTTCTTGGTATTTAATGATAATAATGTGCCACTCAAAAATTTAAGAGTATCTTACCTATAATATCCCCCAAAAGATTACTCAGTCATATAGATTCAGTCAATATAATATTCAGTCAATATAATATTAAGCCAACTGAAGATTTATTATTTTTACAATTATGATATACAATTTATTTTTTTCTCATCCATGAAACATACATATTGCCATTTTGACAGGATTGTACCAAAGAAAAACTGGTATAAATAGAAAATTTTTTTTCTACCTGTCAGGGAGATGAGTCACATAATTCATTATGTAGAAGATGTTGGTTTGTTTATTTTCCCATTTATGGTGTGTTTGCTTTCAGAGGGAAAAGCTATTGACTTGGAGACATTCAGCATGCAGCAGCATGTCTCATGTGATATGCCAGTTGCTAAGGTAACTGCATTTTCCTGAAAATACCAAGCTTAACAGGAGCCTGAATCATCAGTGGGCAATTTTCTGCTATTACATTCACTGAAATTTTCTTTAGCCTTCAAACAAACACAAAATGTTCAGGTAATTCTGGATCCTTTCTTTGACCCTCCTTCTCTGTTTTTTTGACATTCAAAAACACAAACACAGTATCGTCTATTAAACAAGAGACCTATAATGACCTAAGGAATTGTAAAACATAAAACATCAGGTTCTACTAATTAATAATACATGATAATTTAATCTGGATTGGACAGATCTCTGAATAAGAATTTGCTAAGCAAAGAAGCAGAAGAAATTGAGTTGCAGGGCACCTAAGAAGTTAAACTATTAATTTCAACTTTAAACTACTTTGCAAGCATATCTATCTCCAATAATCTGTGAACTTTTTTTTTTTGAAAGAGAACTTTAAAACATGGAATCTTTACTTCAGAACATCTTATTAAAAATAGTATAACACTGTGTTCCTACTGTGCATATGTATTATATTCATTGAAAGTAATTAATATGAAAATCTATTTCCCAAGTAGTTCACATATTTCCTGATTTAGACTCTTCATTCCACCAATTAGCAATTTTTTTTAAAAAATATGACTATTATTGAACAAAGCAACTTAATAAACCACATGAAATTTTACAGGTTTGGTGACACTTCATGAAATTCATGTAATCACACATCAATGATTGTTTTCTTCTGGATAAAAGTCTATTTTAAAATTCTAAATGTATTTTTCTCTTCTGTTTTTTTTAATTTCCTAAATATTTTTCATCACAAAATTCAACTTCACTTTGAAATGGCAGATACATATTTTCTGAATCAACTTATTTTAGGAGATGGCAATCACATTTTATAAAGGAAATATTACTTAGAGACACACTCAAAACTGATATAATGACATAGAAAACCAAGTCAGAGATTCACAGTATCTGTAGGGCCAGCCTCTGCTCCTCTCTGCAGTGAGCCCAGGGACTACCTGGCAAAAATCATTTTTCTTCAATGCACTGAGGTTTATGATAATGTCTATATTTTAGGGTTCCAAGAAATTCAATCGAACAAACTCTACAAGGAAATCAACATAGTGCTTAACTTATAATGTATTGACGGCTATTATTTCTGTTGTCATTATTAAATACACTAGAATGCTAAGCTGATTTAAAAATCCTTTGGTGAGTTCCAGATAATATGGTGGATGTAGTCTTTGGAACTAGGACACTGTGGATCTCACCGAAAGCTCTTTTAGCTTTCTAGGGATGCAGACTTCACCTGGGAGTACTCCCCAGGTATCTGTTTTTGAAAGCTTGATACCAGGGTTATAAGGAAACACAGGCTCTGACTAGTGAGGTTTGAGGGTGAGGCTTGACCTTCCCATGATTGACAAGACTTCCCAGTCTAAGTCAGCTTATGAAAACTCCCACGTTGTGGTCAACAGGGGGACACTGGAACAGAGGTTGACATTTTCTTGATGACTCAGGCTGTTCCTGTGACCCTTGTGTGCAGTGCTGCCATCCAGCCTGCCCGGGGGATTTCTGAAATGCCTGCGGCCAGTTTGCTCTGGACAGCTGTGGTTTTCTGTTCTGTGTTTTCTTGGACTCCTTCCTCACAGTCAGCTGTCACTTCTGTGCCTTTAGCAGCTTTGACCTTGTCTCTGAGTCATGTAGAAAGAAACCAGGTTCCCAAGGGGGAAGAAAGGCTCAAGCCAGAAGAACCAGTGACAGTAAGTTCTCACCCAGAGTTCAACCAGCTGGACCTAGGAGAACCACTCGGCTCCTCCTGTGGATTTTGTGCTTGGAGGTTGGAGGGTGCTCCAACTCTATCAACACTAAATGAGACAGCTCACAACATAGTCGGGGGCCCTGGTGATGTGGATGTAAATGCTCTTCTAGTCCTGAGGAGCATTTCACTTGGTAGGATTCTGGGGTGCCTGTCTGGTCACTCTCAGAGCCTGAAATAGGGGTGAGTCATATGTGTTGTGTATCAGTTCATCTGGTGACTCAGACCTGCTCTCTAGAGCGACTTTTCACCTGCTTTTCTTCAGATAGCAATTTGTTTTTTCTTTGCACTGGGGATTGACCCAGGGTCTCCTGCATGCTAGGCCAGCGCTCCATGGCTGAGCTAGTCCATGCCTTCAGGTAGTAATTTAATGGGTATTTCAATTGCACACAAGGTCTCTGCATCTTGGCTTATGCTATGCAGTCTGATGCAGGAATTAATTAATATAAACTTCCTTTTAAACTTCTCCTGATAAAGGGAACGTATGGTTTATTGATTAGACTACTTGTCACTTGAAAATACCGCACACTAAGTTCAGTTGCCTCTCAACACTGGAAAGCTTTTTCTGTTCAGATGTGCAGCAGTTTTCTTCTGAGTTTTCTTTCCCCCCTTTTTTTTGTCAACACTACCCCTAATTTATCTGTATTACTCAGATTATTATTTATATTATCACATTATTTTTGATAAAAAAGATATCATTTAGTTCACTTAATATTTTATTTATTTCAATATCTTCAGAGCCTAGTTACTTAATTCAACCTACACCCATTATGTTTTCTTGTCAGTCCTTTGGCAGATTAGAGGCTAGCAGAATGCATGGCACCTGGAGTTGTTCATTATATGTTTGGCGGAGACCATGAGAATGAGGGTATCTGGCCCAGTGCTGAAGAACTTGAGGTTCTTTCATTGCTGTTGTGATTTTTGCTAGTCCATCAGCTTATTCACTTATATTTTGTAGTTGGTTTGAAGTTTTCCAGGAAAATATGGCTACAACTTTCCCCTGACTACTAAGTCATGACAAGGTCATCATCTGCTTCTGAACAGTTCTACATGGAGGGCAAATTACTATTGTCTCTGGCACCAGGAGATGACTATGTAGTGTTCCCTGACACTTATGCTAGTGCGTCACATGCTCAGGATACCTTTTCTGAGATAACCACATTATTTCTCCAACTATGAAAACCTCTGTTCTGAAGATATTCCTGGTGGCGATCACAGCATGTTGATTATGTAACTTGAACTTTGAATTGTGAAACTGCTCTATTTCAAGTAATGGAAGTCCTCAGTGTTTTCCTCACTTATTCATCAGAGAAATGACTGGAAAAAATGTGTAGATTTAGAGAATGATAGATATTAAAATGAACTCTCCCTGTTGCTTGCTAGTTCACATCATGGATCAAAATTTAAGATCCATATCTGGGTCTATTCTAACACATTGGTGGCATCTTCTTCCCAACTATGTTGCTTAAAAACACTCTTGTTAGATGATCACTAGGAACAGTGCTAAGAAAACACATACAAATACCATGTCTATATATCAAGAGGGTGTGTGAGCATGAGGCAGAGTACTGTCAATGACAGAGATCCTGGGAGCCAGGAAGGCAGTGGAAAGAGGCTTAATTCAGATATTTAGCAATGGAGAATTTTATGCAGTTCCTAGTACAGGCTGGAAGACATATCCCATATCTTGACCCCTGGAACCTGTGAATTTGACCTTAAGTGACTAAGAAAAA
Organism: Ictidomys tridecemlineatus; assembly: GCF_052094955.1. Lineage (NCBI taxonomy): Eukaryota > Metazoa > Chordata > Mammalia > Rodentia > Sciuridae > Ictidomys > Ictidomys tridecemlineatus. Next base: position 47,977,777 of record NC_135490.1, read on the forward strand.
GAGGTCCTATTAAATACAATGCAATGTGATTAAATTAAATGTACGTTAAACTAACGGTGCACGTGGTTGGGTAAAGAACCCCGAGATGGGGTGATTATTCTGGATTACATGGGTGGAACCCATATAGTCACTAGTGTCCTTAAAAAAGAGAGACAGAGGGAGGTTTCAAACATTAGAGGGGCCATGAGGACAGCGCAGAGGGAGCCTTGAAGACACTGGCCTTGGAGGTTGGAGAGCCGAGGCCACCAACTAAAGAACACCACAGCCTGCAGAACTGGGAGAGGCAGGAGTTGGACTCTCCCCCAGAGCTCTAGAGGGAGCACAGCTCTGCCCGCACGTTGATTCTGCCCAGCCATACTGATGGCAGAGTCTGGCCTCCAGACCTGGGATAGAACAGCCTTCTGTCACCACCGTGCTTGTGACAATGTGTTATAGCAGTGCCATCAAGAAAATAAAAGGCACAGATACGTCTTCATGGTCTGTATGACTCTGAAAAGTAGTGGAGGTAGTCACACCCACTAACCTCCTCCTGCGATGCAGACACTGTGTACATTGTGTCTTCTCACATCCATCATTTCTGCTGACAAGCAGCCTCAGTGGAGTAATGGCCTTCACCTTGGCGTAGACGTCAGCTGATGGTATTGCTTAGACTTCATAATGTATTGGTTTGGGTTTCACCCTGAGTGAGAGATGCATGATTAGTTAATAATAATGATAGCCTTTGTCTCAGATGACATAGGTTTTTCCAGTTTTTCATTTATATTCAAAGTAGATTTACTTAATAAGCTTCCAGTTAACTTAGCCTGTGAGCATAGATCACTCAAAGGCTAGCAGCACTCTGTCAGGAACAAACACAAGGGGAGATCTGAAGATCAGACTCTTGTCTGTGTCGATCAACAAGCTGAGAGAGAAAAAAACGGTCATTTCCCAGGGAGGAAAGATGCAGTCAACAGAAAACCAGGGTCACCATTCACTGCCACCAGGTGACCAACAGCTGCTGGCCCCTAAGTGCTTGGGAAAAGGCAGAATTGGTCACAAATGATCCTTAGAGAGCAATGCACCAACACTGGAAGTCAGGAAGAGACACAGCAGAGAGTAAGACACTGTGACTGGCAGGTGTCACCCGTCTCCGTCAACTCCCACCCCACCAGGCCTCAGTACCGCTCTGACTTCCCTTCTGAAGACACCTGTCCCAGGGACAGTCATCACAGGATTCTGAGGCAGGAGAAGTAGAAATGATTTTCTTAGTGGCTAAAAACAGTGTTCGAGGGAGGAGAGGAATTTTATTACCTCTTTCTCTCCACCCTGATGGAAGGCTCACCCTCTCCCCATTCATGACACTACCCAATCCTATTGCTTCCCTTCCCCCAGGGTCCTCCCACATCGGTCTGCTCTCTCTTGGAATCAGCATTTCCTTCACAGACTGACCCAAGGACAGGGGTGGCGAGCCCTTTCTCCAGGGCAGAAGTTGGACGTGTGCATTATGGGCCCCCAGTTTTCCCTTTCCTTTTAGCCTGCAGGACTCACCGTCAGGAGTGACGTGGATCCAGCTCCTCAGGGACCCATGGGCAGGACCCACCTGCCCTCCACTTTACCTTTGTGTGTTACCTAGGATTCCTCTCTTATTTTCTCTACCGTGTCTGGAAATCTGGGAGGTAGAATGGACTCTCCTACTTTGTTTAATTTATCTCTGGCACACTGTACTATCTCCTTAAATACCAGGTTGGTCACAGGAAAAGTCACCTGCCTTTCGTTTCGCCTTCAAAGCCCATGAATTAAGGCCTGGACAGACTAAAACACCTGGGCGAAGGGAAGGAACAAGATCCAAGGCAGGCCAAACAGACCCTCCCAAGAACATGAACCTTGGACAGATCTCATGACGACTGAGCAAACCCTGGCACTTGTTGGATTCAGGAACAACACTGTAAACTGCCCTGGTTCCAGCCTCCAATTTTAATACATTCTTTATTTTGCTGAAGTTAGCAAAATCCATTTGTCTTACTTATCATCAAAAATTTAATTAATTCACGTAACTTGCAGATTGTTAGGAAAAATTAAATAGGATACTGAATATAACAAAGCATTCAGCACAGTCCCTGCCACAAGCACCCAGTGAGTGTAAACTACACATATAATTAAGGACAGTAGTGAACATTACACCAGAATAAGTACCAGAGCTTAAAGTCATAAAGCAATGATCCCAGGCCTAGTCATAAAGCTGATTGTGATTCCTGCCCCAAGTGGACTTTTCATGGTTTTAAACAAACAAGGATAATGTGCTCAGATTAATCCAGTTGGAATTAATCACACTAATTTGCTGTAAAAATAACAAATTTGGGATACATTTCTAAAGACTCCATCTCACCATTAACCATTTCCCTTAAGAGATTAATAACATCAGGTGACGTTCCAGCTCCTCTGACCATCTGGGTTCAGCACTAATGGCTGCTGACAGGTTCTTTCTGTTGCATTTTTAAGTTCAGCATTTTAAGAACCAGCAGTTTGTTCTCTATTATTTGTGATTCAGTTCACACTTATTCCATAAAGAGAATTCAAACAAAGAGATTCAGAAAAACTATCAAGGAGATACAATACCAGGGCATGTTCAAATGCTTTAATTATAAAGTAGATTTAGGTTTAAAAGTTAAGTATTTCTAGATAAACTTAATTAAAAACAGATAAAGCAATTAAGTAGAAAAAATGGAATTCCAGGATTTGCCTCCTGGGTAATCGGTGGAATGGAAGAAAGACTAAAGACTCTTCTACCCAGACTCAGCAGGTGTGTCCCACTTTACAAACCAATTAGCAAACATTTTAATAGGGACCTTTGTGTTCAGTCATTGATGTGGATGTTATAGAAGTTGCACGAGATGTATGAAAGAAGCCAAAAAATATACTCAAAGGATTAGTTGAAGATCCAACTTCACCACCAATTAAAATCTTACATTTGCTACTTCTTAGCTGAAAAATGGAGCGGGGGTCATGGTTCAACCTCTCCTCTGGGGATACTGGAGCTTGGTCAATAACTAAAAATTATTCATTACAATCAGTTGAAGAAATGAGAAGTGAAGATGTCAGTCAGCTTTCTGTCGCATGACAGAGTACCAAAAAGTTTAGCTTGACTTGTGGTTTCAGAGGTTTTGGTCCATAGGTACTTGGACCCATGGCTTTGGCTGATGGCCAGGCAGAAAATCATGATGGCTGGGAAGCAAAGCGTAGGAGGAGCCAGGTCCCAGCACCCCCTTGGAGGACACGCCACAGTGGCTGAGCTTCCAGCAAGTCCCACCTCTGAAGGCTTCACCCACTCCAGTAGCACCAGAGGCTGGTGTCCAACCTTCAGTGCGGGGACTTTTGAGGGGCATTTAAGATCCAAACCACCACAATGAGCTTACACATTAATTCATGGAAGTCATTAGCAAATAGAAGGTAACGTTTTTTTCTCAAGTACAAGTCTGTGGGAGGGACTGCTTCTGGAACTGCAGTCTGGAGCAGAGACTTACTGAGCTGACACAACTTTAACCAAGTGTCTACTACCTCTATAAGTGTCATCATTTCGAATCATGTTGGGTATATTGTCCTCCAACCCACACCAGATCTATCAGAAAATCCTTTAGCTTTAATGTTCAAGCCACTCACATCTGTCCACGCTGCACTACCTTCACTGTAAGACCCCCAAGCCCAGGTTCCAAAATCTCCCGCCTGGGTAAGAGAGCATCCGCCCAGCCGGTCCACTTTGGCACCAACTTTGGCACTTTTGGTCGTGATTCTCACTGTGGCCAGTGACTGTTGGAAACACAAATCTTATTTAAACAGTCTCCTCTTCCCAACCCTCTAGTAGATTCTCAAGTGTTTCGAGTGAAGTTGAGTAGCTTATCCGGGGCCTGGGATCTGCAGGGCCTTACTGCCCCGTGTGCTGTTCTCCCTCCATTCCCAGTTCCAGCCCTCTCCTCATCAGACAAGTCCTGACATCAGGAGCCCTGCGGGCTATTCCCACTGCCTAGGGTCTTGAATTCTACCTCACAGCAGCGATAAAAGCACCGATATGAAAATTAACTCCTGGACAATTGCAAATGGCCAAAGAGGAGCTGAGAATGCAACATAAGAATATCAACATCACTCAGGCTGTCTTGGTTGGCTTGGGCTGCTCAGAGCTGACTTGCCTGGATGGCTGAGAAACCATCATCCTTGGAGGCTGAGAAGCCCAAAGTTGAGGCTCTGGCAGATTCTGCCCCTTGCTCACCCCCCTTCCTGAGTCACAGACACTGCCTATTCATGTGAAAGGCCCCAGAGAGCTCTCTGTGGCCTCTTTATGAAGGCACTAATCCCATCCATGGGACTCTGCGCTCACGAGCTGGTCACCTCCCACAGGCTCCATCTCCTGATACTGTCACTCTGCAGGGGGTAGGGACAGAGATATTAGGTCTACAGCACTGGGCAGGGTGAGTCTATGAAATGCCAAACACAAAACCCTGACTAGAAAGAGAGATTACAAAGTGAAGAACACAGAAATAAAAGAGCTTCTGTTCATCAGCAGAGACCACTAATAATGACAGTCACACGTGGCCATACTGTGTGCTCTGGATTTGTGCAGTCCTCCAGGAAATGTCTCCCTACACACACATGAACACACACACACACACTCATACACACGAGCACTCACACACACAGGAGCACTCACACACACTCACACACATGAGCACTCATACACACACACACACACGGACATACACACACACACTTCTCACTTGAAGGCGCCAGCTACTGGGGGTGCCATGAAGAGAGATGTCATGGGCCAGCTCAGGCCCAAATTCCCTGAGGAGGAAGGGGAGCTTCCTGTTGGAGGATCAGGCAGGAAGATGTGGTTGGGTGCAGGGAAGCCAGCGGGGAGCCAGAAAGTCAAGGCCAGAGGGGTTCAGGGCCCAGTCTCTGTAGCATGTGGTGACTGTGCTCCAAGGCACATGGCCATCTAGTCCCGTGGGGTAGACTGTTTGAAGGAACCCAGCCTCTTTTTTCTTGATATTCTCTTCAGTGTGTGCTTCTTACTGTAAAATCTCATTTTTAGAAGTTAAATCATGAGAGAGAAGAAGACAACTAAGAAGGGGGAGGAGGAGGAGGGTGGGGGAGAGGAAGAGGAGAAGAGAAGGAGGAGAAGGAGTAGGAAGTAGTTGAAGTTGTTACCAGGGCACGGTGGCACATGCCTGTAATCCCAGGGGCTGGGGAGGATGAGTCCAGATGATTACAAGTTCAAAGTGAGCCTCAGCAATTTAGCGAGGCCTGAGCAACTAACTCAGTGTGACCCTGCCTCTAAATAAAATATATAAAAGGGCTCGGGGTGAGGCTCAGTGGCTCAATGCCCCCGGGTTCAATCCCCAGTATGAAAAAAAAAAAAAAAAAAAAACAAACAAGCAAACAAAAAAATACAAAAAAACCCCAGAAGTATTACATGATTAGACCCAGTTTTACATTTTTTTCTATTGGATTGAATAGAACCAAATCACAGTCTTATAAAATCTGATTAAGCTAGTAGGATATAACAGCACCACAGTGCTGCCCTAACATGATTGCTCACTAGTTCAAGATTTGTAATCAGTAGTACATATTAGAGGGAACAGCTAATAGTTTAGAGTTAAGCAAGTTAACCATGAAAGAATTCCTTGAATTTCTGGCAAACTTTAGCAAAGAAGGACTCCATAATTTCACAATCAATCGGGACCTCTCCCCTATAAAATAATAAAAAAGGAGAACAAAATGTTATACCATATAAGGTTATCTCTCCCTCAAGGCAAGAATGTAACTCATGAATGTAACCACTGGAAACAAACCCATCTTAGTTTCTAAATATCTTGACTCTCAGCTTTTAAACAAAAGCAACTCATTGTTGTAAATATTTAGCCAGTGGTTATTAAATAGACCAGCTCAGCGTGACTCTTCCAGCTGGAGCAGAACAGATTTCTTGCTGCTCATGTTACTGTATAAACGTTCTTCAAATAAGGCTGAGAGGCATGTCCCTGGCTCTTTGCCCGTTGAAGGCCCTATGGGGTCCCAGCTAAAGAGACATTCATAGGGAAGGTTCAGCTCATCTCCATCACCTGAGTTTTCACTTATGGGACTCAACAAAGAGGAATGTTCCTTTCCCATGGTGACAAGACGTGCAGGTGTTATGTGACTAGCCATGCTCATAGGGGTGCCTCCAGGAGCACCCCGCTAGCTTGCTGGAGCTTAGTGCCCGTGTGCAGTGTGACTTCTCTGTCACGTGCAGTGATGAACGCTGTCTTCTAAATACCTTCCTTCAGTTTTGCTTCTAAAAATTTTCTCATGGCTCTGAAGGCTGGAAAGTTCACCGTGAAGTCTGATCAGATTCGGTTTCTGGGGCCACTCTCCCTTCCTGGCTGGCATGTGTCCTCACATGGTGGGGAGGAAGTGAGGTTGGCAGAGGACTTCACATGTGTAGTCCTATATGTAACAAAGTTACCAGACGTCTGATTAATATTAAAGTTATCGCATTCTGCTGCTCATAAAAATCCCATCTCAGACACTAGGTAAAATATAAGGGGTGGCCAGGCATGGCTGCTCATGTCTGTGATCGCATCTCCTTAGGGGTCTGAGGCAGGAGGATTGCAAGTTTGAAACCAGTCTGGGAAACATAGCAAGATTCTATACTAAAATTAATTAGGGGCTGGGGATGTGGCTCAAGCGGTAGCGTGCTCACCTGGCATGCGTGCGGCCCCGGGTTCGATCCTCAGCACCACATACAGACAAAGATATTGTGTCCACCAAATACCAAAAAATAAATATTAAAAAAAATTCTCTCTCTCATTCTTTCTCACTCTTTAAAAAAAATAAAGTAAAATAAATAAAATTAATTAATTGATTGATTAACTAAAAAGGGCCAGGATGTAGTTCAATGGGAGAGCATGAACCTACCATGAATGAGGCTCACTCCCCAGCACTAAAAAAAAAAAAAATACATGCACACACACACATACACACACACACACACACACATGTGTCAGATTTTTGTCACTCTGATATTGACACCCTACAACAACAACTTAGAAAAGGTCATGGTTTCAGAGGACTCCATCCATGGAAGGCCAGCTCCATTGTTCTGTCTGGTCTGAGGTGAGGCAGAACATCACAGTGGAAGAATAGGCAGCAGAGACCTGGGCAGGGCAGCTGGGAAACAGAGGGAGATGGGGGTGGGGAGAAGATAAACCCTTCCAGAGCACACCAACAGTGACCACGTCCTCTAAGGAGGTCCCACATCCCTGGAGTCCATTCAGCTACCAGTGGATTCATCCACTGATGAAGTCAGAGCCCTCCTGAGCCAACCACTGTTGAAAAGCCCCACCTCTGCACCTTGGGACTTGGGGGACCACGCTTTCAACATCAGACCTGGGTGGGGGGCATTCCAGGTCCAAGCCATAAAATATATGTATCTTCAAGACTAATGAAATTGGTGGATAATTATGCCTTGTTATTATCCAAATTTCTCATATGAATTTCCAATTTAAAAAAAACTATTTTTATTTTTTTTCAATTATACTTGTTTTTTTCTTCTTAAAATTATCCAAACATATAATTATTGCATTTGTTGTTCTTTTTCTCTCTGTTCATGTTGAATAATCAAGCTATCTTTGTTCTGTTCTCCTTCCCAAGAACTTTCATTTTGAAAACTTTTCAAACTTTCATCAATTAAATGAAATTTTGATTAAGACCAGGCCCCTTAAGAAACAACTACTCTTTCCTCTCCTGTGACGTATGGCCACTCAGAGAACTGTCAAGTCTTCCGAGCACCTGAGGATACGGTGAACACATTTTCAGTTGTCAGTCATTTAACTTTATTCATTGAGAAACAAAAGAAGGCAGAAATAGTTGCCATGTGAAGTCAATGTCTCAGCAAGGAGAAGAGCTTGATTTCCACTCCACCACTAGGGTGTCAGTGCTTCTCACCTGGGCATGTTGTCCTGGCCTATGAGACGGGGAACGTTCAAGGGGCTGAACACAGCTCCTTGCTACTAGCTCGGGAGGAACTCCCAGGACACAAGTGCACCTGAAGTGTGTGTGAAGCAGCTCCCGGTTCAAGACCCTCTCTCATCCCCTCTGCTGCAGTCCAGCTGCAGCAAAATAACCGGGGGGTGACGAGCAACTTGTGTACATTGATACAGCAGGAGTGGGAGCCATTTATTGTAGGACAGAGGGGTATATATACATTCCACACAGCTTATCTTAAATAACATAAACTAGATACAGCAGTCAACCAATAAGGAATCTCCACACTTAATGGCTCACTGGCGTTACTTCACAAACCACTCCCTCTGGCAAAATGCCAGGTGCCATCCTGACTTGTTTACAGACCCTAACACCCTCATTCTCAAGTATAACAGGTGGCCACCTTCCACCAGGGTTGGCATCCCACGGAGAATCGTCATCTCAGTAGAAAGAAGATGCAGTAAGAAAAGAAGACTGAGCTTGCTGATGGCAACCTCGTTCCACACTGTGCCCAGAGACTTCCATTGACGTGACTGAGTCCTCTCGGGACCCTTGAAGAGGTCCTGTGTATGCAAGCCTGAAGTCTCTCTGCCTGCCCTGGCTGTGGGTGAGCACACCCAGGGTTTCTCTGCAGCACAAGGATCTTGGTCAGTGTTGGGGTACGAAGCCCCTAAGAGCAGCAAACACCTACAAACACCTGCAGAGATGAGACTCTTCTCCTTGGACTGTGTGTGACTCGGTTTGTCAAAGAACAAAGGAGAAGGCCAGGGGGCTGTCTGTGTGCCCACTTTTGGGCACTGTGCTCTTAGGCACACCCCACTGTTCCTGCAGGTAGGCAGCATCTAGCTTGCTTGCCCAGAAAGGAGCTTCCTAAGCAGTGGTGACAACTGTCCCTTCCCCAATTCCTAATCATACTCTATATTCCATAAGCCATGCTTGCTCTTTGGGGGAAGGGTCTGTAAAATCTTACACCTTAGCACAGGACCAGATAGGTGCACCATTTGCCAAATATTTAATTAGTCAATGAAATTTAAAAGAAAATCTAACATGATATTAAAATAAATATATAATTATGACTGGATCAAGAAAGAGGTAATGATATTTAAGAGATAATGAAACTTTAATACATAAAACATACAGAAAAACAACCAACCTTATCTGGCAAATATGAAACACAAAACAAATAAGTATAAATTAAAACATCAGAACTATCTTAAAAATCTTCAATAATAATTCTGTTATTGGTCAAGATGCAGTAAAAGGTATGGTTTTGTGTTATCATTGGCATTTTAATTGGTAGGGTCCTTCAGGGAAGCAATGTGATAATAAGAATCAAGAACAATAAAAACTATAAATAGTGTCATCTGCTTAACTGCATATCTGGGTATTGGCCCAAGCAATAATGAAAAAATTGAAAGAAAAGTTCCAAAATATATTAATAGCAATACTATTTTTTTAAACGGAAAAATGTAAGCAACTTAGTGTCCATATGTAAAAATAGCTAAGTTATTTCGGGAATGGTAGAATATTAAAATACAGGCAGCCTCTGAAGAAGAGAAATATGGAATTTATATATAAATTTTTGTAAGAAATTCTTTTGCTAGAAAGTATCTGTGCGCTATTATTTAAACTAAGAAAAGAGAGGTCAAAGCTGTGTTCACATTGAGATGACAATTATGTGACTATGAAGCCTGCTTATTGCCAGAGTCTAGAAGTGTTTAGGGAGAGATGAGAACAGTTGATTTTGTTAGTTGCCATGACAGTGAGAGAAGTATCTCTTTCCTTAAGTTAGGCGCAGGTTGTTACAAAGTAAATTCAAATATCAGGAACACCTTCAGGAAAGAGGGGAAGCTTCCTGGTGTTCTTGTCAGCACACTTAAGAGGATGGCTACAGATATGCCACACACTTGGGACCCTGCTCTGGCAGGACAGGTGGGGAGCAGATACCAGGAGCCCAGGCTCTGTCCTGGCTCCACCACTGTGGCCTGGGTCATGTCTCCCTGCTCTTCACTTGGCCAAGGTGAGAAATGAGAGGGTCTGACGAAGAGCCCTAAGGAAGTCCAATGGGTATGTCAGTGGGTTCTTGCTGTTCCAGTTAGGCTAGTGTCTAGGCTGCAGTGGCCCTCTGAAGGCAGCATGGCTGTGTTCTTTATTTTTTGTAGGAAAGTGAAATGACTAGGTAAAAACCGTCTGTCATGCAGTTATGATTGTGATTCCTGAACTGTGACGATGTCACCAAGGAAAGAAAGACCTAACTGAAAGCATTTATGCCATCCCCAGGAGCTCAAAATGATGTGGAGACTTGCAAATCTGGCAGACACCTGGGTGAATACGGTAGATGGATTACAGAAATCACTCTGCAAAGGACCAACGCCCGGTAAGATGGGGACTGCTCATTTGTTCTCCCTCCTTCATGAAGCAAGACATTGGTATTGAAATTAGATTTAAGCCAGAGCAATTGGATTGGTGCCTCTCAGGGCTGCTTAGCATAGGTCAAAAAGATGCACCTTTCACCACCAAGAGCATTAAGCTTAACTAGAATATATATTCACAGTTTGAGTCAAGCCTATGTGTGAATTTCAACACAGAAATATTCTCTGATTAAGCTAATAGCATCATATAGCCTAAAATAGGCATCTTTTTGTTTTCTTTTTAGTCATATCCTGGTTAAAATTTTATTTTCTTTCTTCTGAAATATATGATAACTGGAATGATTAATTGGTAATTGTTTGAAAATACACCAACAAACATGCACTTGATAATTTGTATGCATACCTCGGTATGGTGGGACACACACATACACACATACCTCAAAAGGAGCAGTTTTGAAACGAACTAAGGAGACCAGGAATGAAATAGTTCCTGAAAAACTTTACCAAGTTTCCATTTTATGTCATATTCATGTTAAATGAAGTAAAAATTGATCACTATCTTTAGCTAAATAAGTTTGGATGAAATACAACCAACTTTTAAAATATGTGTTCTAACTGAGAGGTGAAAGACAAAGATTCTTTTCATTAATTTTAGGTACCCAATACACTGGAGAACAAGTCAGAGCTTAACATGATTACACTCTTTGCTACAAAGCAGAGATGATTAATGCCTTTTAAAATTTTATATTAACTTGAAATCATTGCAAGAATCACAGTTCTTCACTGGAATCTTAAGGTATTTGCTCAGTGTCATGGTGAATGACCTTTAGCAAGTGATTTTTTGGCAACACTATATTTAGATATCACCTTAGTAATTACACATCTTGATACCTTTTTCAGAGAAAATGATTTAAAATGCTATACTTATTGCCATACACATAAATAATCTAATTTTCTGTTTTCCTTTGTAGTCCACTTATAATTAATTTAAATTCCTACGTGAACTTGGTGAATTATGGCTTTCTATAATTTGTCATTAAGCAGACTTACTGTGCATTTGATTTTACTGTCCATCAGCACATACTTCACATGGCTCCTTTACAAGTCAGTACCACTCCTGTGGAATTGACACAATGTGTTCCTCGATTGAGATAGCCCATCACCATAAAGTTAATCTTTCACAGTGTGCAACTGGGTGGTTTTTATACTTTACAAGACTGGAGAATGGTCACTATGTGATTCCAGAATGTTGTCACCCTGAAAAGAAACCACAAGTCAATGAGCAGTTATTCCTTACCTCCCTGTCCCCTGGTCCCTAACCACTGATAATCTGCTGTGTTATGGTCTTACCCATTCCAAAAATTTCATCTAGATCTTATCATGCAATGGGCAGTGTTTGGTGTCTGGCTCCTTCCCCGTGGGATGATGTTTTCTAGGTGTATTGCAACCCATGCTGGCCCCCACTCCTTCATGGCTGAATCCAACCCCTGTGTGTGAATAGACCACATTTTCTTTATTGATTCATTGGTTGTGGACATGGAACACTTCCTTTATTACGACTGTCGATTGAGCTGTGGTTGGCATTCTCTGTTTTGATGTCAGCCTGTTTTCAGTCTCTGGGGTGCGTGCTAGGTGGAGCAGTTGGTACGTGGTTCCTGTGTTTTCCTGAGGACAACCTGCTGTTCCCAAAGCAGGTACTCCAGTTTGCATTTCTATTACCAGTGGATGAGGGTTTCATTTTTCTGCATACTCATCAACCGTTGGTACTTGTCTGTCCTTTTTTTTTAAGTTGTATTTTTAGTTACAATAACATTAGGATTCATTTTGACATAATTATAAAAGCATGGAATATAATTTTCTCTGATTCAGTCCCTAGAACTTGCATTTTCTTTTTTTTCTTTCTTTTTTAAAGAGAGAGTGAGAATGAAAGAGAGAGTGAGAGAGAGAGTGAGAATTTTTTAATATTTATTTTTTTTATTTTCGGTGGACACAACATCTTTGTATGTGGTGCTGGGGATCGAACCTGGGCCGCATGCATACCACACGAGCTCGCTAATGCTTGAGCCACATCCCCAGCCCCCCAGAACTTGCATTTTCCCTCTCCTCCTCCCACCCCTACTTCTCTTCCCTCTACTTTTCTGATCTTCTGCTATTTACTTATTTGCTTTCTTTTTTTTTTTTAAATTAATGTCTTGTGGCTGTACCTGATGTTGAGTCACTGTGGTAGATTCATATATGAACACAGGAAAGTGAGGTCAGATTCATTCCTCCGCTATTCCCTTATCCCTCCCTTCCTCCCTCCCCTTTAATACCCTTTCTCTAGTCCATCGATCTTTCTTGTATTTTGATAGAATCTCATCCCCCTTTTCTTTTCTTTTTCCTCCCTTATTTTGGTCTGGCTTTCACATATCAGAGAAAACATTCAACCTTTGACTTTCTGGGTCTGGCTTATCTCCCCCAGCATGATGGTCTCTAGTTCTGTCCATTTACTGGCAAATGCCATGATTTCATTCTTTTTATGGCTGAGTAACATTCCACTGTATGTATGTATCATATTTTCTTTATCAGTTCCTCTATTGATGGACAACTAGGTTGGTTCTACAGATTGGCCATTCTGAATTATGCTGCTCATAAATATTGATGTGTCTGGTTTTTCTAGATTATAGCCATACATTATGTAAATAAAAATGCATTTCATTATGGTTTTAACTTCCATTTTTCTAATGGCTAATCATAGTGAGCATCTTTTTCTGGGTTTATCAACTATTTATATAGTTCCTTTGGAGAAATATTTATTTAAGTTGTTTGGCTATTTTAAGAATTGGCTTATCTCTGCATTGCTTGGTTGTGAGAGTTGTTTATATATCTGGATGTCAGATCTTTATCATCTGATGTGAAAACAGTCTTCTCACATTCTTGGGTGTTCTTTTCACTTTTTGGAGAGCATAACTTGAAGCATAACATTTTAAATTTTGATTATGCTCATTTTATTTTTTAACCTGCCAATTCTGTTTTAAGAGTCACATCTAAGAAACTATTACCAAGTCAAAGATAAAAAAAAAGGTTTACTTCTCCTTTTTCTTCTAAGGGTTTAATAGTTTTAACTACTTTAGATTTTGATCCATTTTAAGTTAATTTTTGTACATGGCGACAGATGAAGTCCAGCTTCCTTGTTTTGATTGTGGCTATTTGATTGTTCTATGATCATTTATTGAAAAGATGCTTTTTTCCATTGTATGATTTCAGCATTCTTGTTAAAAATCAATTGCCCATAAATGTTTGGTTTATGCCATGTCTCCTTTCTTCTTCATTGTTCTACATTCCTATTATGTTAGTGCTGCATAATCTACTATTGCTTACTGTTGCTTTGCAGTAACTTTTGAATCTCCAAATTTGTACTCCTTTTGAAAGATAATTTTGACCATTCTGAGTCTTTTGCTCTTTGATCTGAATTTCTCCAAATATGTCACCTGGATTTTGCTATTTTAGAAGTGATAGGTTTTCCAATACAGGAACATGAAATGTCTTTTTATTCATTTATACTTCTTTAATTTTTTTCAATGATATTTGGTAGTTTTGAATGTACAAATTTGGTGTTTCTTTTGTTTCATGTATTCTTAAGTAATAGTTTTGATATCATGGTAAATGAAATTATGTTCCCAAATTTCTCTTCTGGATAATTCATTGCTAGCATAAAGAAATACCATTGATTTGCTTTGTACTTTTCTTGTATCCTGCAACCTTGTTGAATTCTCTTATCTTGTACCATTTTCTGCATAGAAGATAATGTCATGTGTAATTAGAGATTGATTTACTTCCTCTCCAATCTAGATAGCTTTTATTTATTTTTCTTGCCTAATTTCCCTGGCCAGTTCTTCTAGCACAATGTTAAATAAAAATGGTGAGAGTGGACATCCTGTCCTCTTCCTGACTTTAGGGGGAAGGATTCACTCTTATGTGTGATCCTTTTCTTAGGTCTTTTATTAAGTTGAGGAAGTTCTCATTTATTCCCAGTTTCAGTGTTTTTATCATGAAGTGGTTGCAAGTACTCATGTAGCACTTAACATTCTCCAAAGATTCCCAGGTGCTTTCCAGGATGAATTTCAAATAGCCTAATTCGAGATTCTTCCTACTCTGATGCAGGACTGTGCAGTCATATGACTCTGCACCTCTTCCCTTACAATCCACAGACCAGTCATGAAGAAATCCTAACCATTCCCCAAATGGATCATACCTGCTCTCTGGCTCTGCATAGGCTGTTACCTCTGTGTCAAACACATTTATTTTAGTTAATGTAAAACTTCTACTGATCTCTTCATATGCAACACAGGTGTCAGACTTTCTTCATTAGGTCTCACCCTGTAGCTCCTGAGTATTTTTTTTTCCTGTACGTACGCTCTCTCCTCTCCGTGGCACTCAGATAATATGCCCCGTTGTCTTCCCCAGGAGACTAGGGACCTTGTGATATAAGTGATACTTTCTTCTTTTATTCTCACTGTCAGTCATGCCCAACATTATAGTGTAGGTTCCTAAGTGAAAGTAGTCACTCCTAATTTTGTTCTCATGAGAGATAGCATCTGGGTAATGAGCAGACTGGAGCTCATTCCAGGAGAGCCCAACCTTTTTCTGCTTGCTTGTTTTAATCACCAGTTGGCCCAGAGAAGGTCAGTTCACACTTTCATCGTTCATGAATAATTAACAGGCCTTTGACCCATATCCAAACCACAAAATTGGGAGTTGTTTTCAAATACATATCACAAATTCAATTATTAGAGCATAATATTTTGAAAATTAGCTTCAACAGATAACACAAATTGTTAAGCAATGCCAACAAGAGGGAAGATACCTGTATTATTTTTCTAAAAAAAAAACAGTTATGGACCTTAAAGATAGAGAACTTGAATTCAAGAACCAAATTTCATATTACCATTTTTCTTTTAATTTTGTTTGAAATTAGAAACTCCATCAAAATAATTAGAAACTCCCAATTCACAGTCATAAGCACCACAAGTTTTATGAGCCCCTGAAATTGCTATATATAGTTAGATCAAATGAAATTATAGTGAAATTTGTCACCACACACTAATTCTCAGTACCATGTAAGAAGCTAGGATACAAATATATTCCACTGAAGGATATACAAGTTGGAAATAAAATAAAACAGAGCCCTCTCACAAATTTCCTGGTGTATTGCAACAGTAGGTAAGTTTTAAAGTATGCCAATACTATGATCTCTTTCCTCCTATGACAAGGGACCAATCCAACATTGATGACACAGTGTTTAAATAACTCAGGGAGCATAGTCAAGGCTGAAGCTTGTATTTCCTCCATTAAGTGATTGATGATTCTGGGTAAGGCTAAGTCCAGAAAATGATAGTGGCTATGATCTGGGCTCCTGGTTTGACTGAGTTAGAATTTGAACTCCATTTTTTTCTCTCCATGACTCCCAACAATTAACTTAACCTCATCTTATGAATGGGAGTAACAGTAATTTCCACTCCACTGTAGGTTATGTGGACTAACTTAGGTGAAAATGTGTAATAGGCTCAGATTAGTACCCTGAACTTGGGACAGACGCACCAGCAGGGTGGCTGAGCAGAGAGGAGTTGGAGAAGGAATACCTGAGCCCTTCCTCTCGATCTCCGCCTCCTGCCTATGATCCCCACTGGCCAAGGCCAGGAGCAAACCAAACAGGAATCTCAGGTTTGTCTTGGAATTCTACCTCCTTGACATCCATAATACTTGGTTCACGCTTGCTGAACGCTGGCATTGTGCTCGCTTCTTTACTGTTAAATGCATTTCTTTCTCTTCTCCATAAATTCCCTGAGGTAGGGACACAACTAACTCTCAGTAGAGTCTTAGTAAATGTTTTAATTGATTAAACACCATAAGAAAGATACACACTCAGGTACAGAGGAATTAATGGAGGGAGAGGTAGGCTGTTGGAAGTGGTGATATTTGAGATGGACATCTCATTAAAGATGGTGAGATTTTTCCTTTTACTTTTTTCCCTATGACTAGATTTCTAAGGTATTTTTCATATAAGAAATACTGTATAAATATATTTTCTTTGTAGGAAAAAAGCATTCAAGGAATATGTAAGCATATAACATAAATAATAAAATTTCCTTTTATCAGACTATCCAAATTCTACTCTTTTCATTTAAACTAACCAAGTTTATTTATTAATTTTACCCAAATCTTTGTTTATATATTTAACATGTAAGTGTTTTGGACCATGGGTGTATAAATATTGAATTATATAATGTACATTCTTATTTTATACAATTTGGTTCATAATTTCTGTTGTGATGTTCTGTGACGAATTTTTCAGTAGAACGTATATCTTAGGGATGGTTCTACCATGTAAACAGTGCTGCAATAAACATTTTTATCTGACTCTTATGCACATTGAATACTCTTTTTTTTTCATAAAATAAGAATGAAACTGTTAGATTGAAATTTATGCACATTGTAAATAGTGGCAGAACAGGAAAATTTTTAAAGTAATTTCTGTGCTTATAATTTTTCTATCAAATTGTAATGCAAATTCCTAGGTAATTGAAGTTCTCAAGTGGCCCAAGCTCTCTCTACAGAGCAGGCCTGAGACTCCAGCCAAATGCAGGAAGGAAGGGGATTGGTAGTTCTGATGATCTCTATGTATCAACAGTTCCCTTCTCTGAAGGACTTAATACCCACTTGAGTTTCAGAATTGCCATATCAGGGAGGCCCAAAGAAAAGATGAAGGAGGAGAAAGCAAAAGAAAGAAGCATGAAAATGAAAATCATCCATGGTAGAGGGAATATTGACCTAGACAAGTAAGGGTGCCCATGTAGGCCAAGAGCCATGCTGAGCCCTGGACAGGGGTACAATGGGCTGAAAGAGTGCTTACAGGAGCACAGGAAAGAGCTCAGCTACAGGTGACTTTCTGCATTGGGCTCCCCAGGGAAAGAGCTGGGCCTGGGTGCAGGGGCTGTGCTGAGGGCCTGCGCCTTGGGACAACCTCTGGGGAATGGGGACCGGGAGGGTGGGTTTTTGGGTAAAACCCAGTGCTGTAGAGACTCACAGAGGGTTCTGGATCTGGGCTACAGCACTGCCCTGTTGGCCTTGCAGGGAGGCTGGTGGGGAGGCTGCCACATCCCTGTTGGAGGCACGGGCCAGCCACAGGTTACCTGGGGAAGGGCAGCTACCTTCAGCTAGGAGCAGTTCTCCTGACTGGTACCTGGGCCCAGTGGGGGCACACCACGGTGGCACATCACAGCAAAACCACTCACCTCATATCCTGGAAGTGAAAGAGAGAAAGAAAGAAAGAAGGTTTAGGTCCTGACATTAATTTGAAGACATGTTCCCGTAATGACCTAAGACCTTCACCAGGGTCCAACTGTTCAAGGTTCTACTCTCTCCCAACAGCACCAAACGGGGGACTAACCCCAGCACTGGCCTTGAGGAAATAGTCAAATCCAAATGGCCACAGATATGAACATTGTCCCCTTACTAATCTCAGGTCACCCATGATGTACATGATGCTCAGAGCTGCTTGTTTCTGCATGCTCATTCTGCCTGTTAAGAACATGAAACTTTTAAAGAGAATGGGGATGATACCCATTGCTGTGAGCAACACCACTTTTACACATACTTCTCCATGAACTTGCATATATCAATTCAGAGACAACTTTTATTAGTTCCCCAGAAACCTTCTGAAATTTAAAGGAAGCCACAGAATCATACTTTTTACTTGGCCTCTGGTTAACAAAAAGAATCATTTCAAAACCATGACTATTTTAAGTTCAAGGTTGAAACATAAGCCAACATTTGTTATGACTGTTTTTCTACAAGCAAAATTATTTAGCTTCTTCCCCAATGACTTCTTTATTTCTCACAATGTGTTTGGGTAGTCTTTTTTTTTTCTCAAAGAACGGTAAACACATGCCTGATTTATATACTGCATTGTTTAGCTGAGACTGTGGTCCAACACTGGGGAGGGAATGCATCACTCCCCATTGAGAACCGAGGTGTTCCAGAAGCAGATCAGGCAAAAGTCTGCTCCTACTGGAAGAGTACAATGGTGCATCCTGAGAAATTTTTTTTTTCAGTGTGGTGGTCGTTGCAAGAAAAAGCAACTATTACCTGGAATAAAACTTGCTCTCCTGTGGAAAATGCATATTCTTCTTTTGCATCTACAGGAGCTGGCAAAGAGCCACTCTGGGTTTTATTTTGGCTTGAAATCTCTCTTTGGTCCACATTCATCATAAGAAAGATGTCATTAGACAACAAATGGCCTCAAGGGGTGATACAGATTTGTCTAAGACCACCCAAAATGGTGTCACCAACAGTGCACGTATAGGTTGAGAAAATGAGAAAGAAACAGGAT
Source organism: Ictidomys tridecemlineatus (assembly GCF_052094955.1). Classification (NCBI taxonomy): domain Eukaryota; kingdom Metazoa; phylum Chordata; class Mammalia; order Rodentia; family Sciuridae; genus Ictidomys; species Ictidomys tridecemlineatus. The sequence goes on from NC_135490.1 coordinate 47,996,512, forward strand.
GCAATTTCTTCCACTCCTAATTGGAAATGCAAAATTCAACCCCAGCCACGACCTCTGGACATTGGCACACGCCAGGCCTTAATTGACTCAAATGAAACAACAGAATCATACATAAACATACAAAAGCACTCAATTCACTTACTTGCAGAAATGTATCTTTATCCAAATTTGATCTAATGTGTTCACAACCATTGATTACAGAAATTTAGTTGTACCCGCTCATGTACTTCAGTATAAAAATATATTAAGACAACTTCATTGCATGTAGAAAATACATAAATTTATTACATTTATACCCAAATCAAATGTTTCTGAAGTGTATGGAGTTGGAATGTGAAGCTCACCAAAAGGAATATTACTAATAACACCTCAGCCATAAAATTGATTGTAGCAGTTCTCAGAAGGAATTTCACAGAAGGTGAGCACAGTGGTACCTAGAACTGGCCCTCTAGCAACAAGTTCCATGTTAAAGAGGAGGTACCTGCCAGGGAGGTGTCTGTGCACCCAGGTGCCAATGCTTTTCTGACATAAATAGCATTCTGAGAAAAGCATTATTTGTTGTTGGTGTATCATTAGCCATACTTACTGTTTATTTTTTATTATCATAATATATTCCTTCACACTACAAATTCTTGGAGAATAGTCTTATCGATTTGCCACTTTGAAATTAAATAATTAGACATGCATAATGCTATATTCAGTATAATCTCTGTGCCTGCTTTTGTTTTGAACTGTATGTTGCTTTTACCCTGGATTGTCATATAAGCATGTAATTCTTCTTGTGTCTTTTACCTTTTGGGTCTATAATTTTTTTTCTTGTTCTATTTCAGTCTGTATTTTATTATAAGTTATAATGGAAATAATACTGCTGATGTGGTCCCAAGCCTTTTAGGTATGAAAATATGTGTTTACATTTATTTTTAGGGGACACTCACTTCAGATTCTTTTTCGTCCAGTATTATCTAAGCAACAATTTCACAGATTTTTCTGAAGGTGAATTGGCCACAGAAATATATCATTTTCATCAGGAGCCTAGATTGCTAGTTAAGATGCAGGAGCCAAGTGGAGTGAGCAGCAAGCACACCTTTGCTGCTGGGGCCTGTCCTCTCTTGCTCCTCCTGTCCCCTTGGCCATGCAGCTCATCCACCTAGACCACATGCAGGTCCTGGCCCCTCAGCACAGGGTGCTATCCTCTTTCCTTCCCCACGTCACAGTGGCTCCTCTCTGGCCTCTGTGTCTCTCCTGTCCCTCTTCTCCAGTGTGGGCTCAGTACAGAAGCAAAGCAACCTTCAAAAACTTGTCAGGTCACATCATTCCTCTACCCAGAACCCTCCCATGGTCACCCCTCTCTGTCTCAGAGCAGAAAGCAAAGTCCCACAATGAGCACTCAGATGCTCTGCAACTCCCAGCCTCTTCCCCTGACTCTCGCCTTGCTCTGATGACCTCAGTAACACACATTGGTTCTCCCCCTGTTGGCTGAATGCACCAATGCCCTAGTTCCTGTGCTTGCACCTCCTTACCTGAAATCCTTCCTCTGAATAAATGCATGCTCTTTCCTTCTCTGTTCACTGATCTCTGCTCACTAATATCTGCTTTCATTTTCCCTTTTGAGTGGTCCATTCCCAGGTCACTGTATGAAAAACCAAACAGCAACTCCACCAAGTCCCCGCAAGCAGCTCATCCTTCCCCATCTGCCCCCATCCTTCCCCACATTCCCCAGTGTCAGTGGACATGGAACAGTTAATAGAATACCCTCTCTGTCCTCTCCACAAAGACATCTTCATGAGGCCAAGACTTTGTTTTCTTCTTTGTTATTTCCCCAGTGCCACGAACAATGCTGAAGCCTAGAATATAGACCTTGGTGCCTTAGGACTGTACACCAAGTGGGAGGATGAACACCTTCTTTTTAGCAAGACTTCTTGATTGTTTAGCTATTATTTCCCCAATTGCCGTAGAAAATAGGATCTGGTTTTGCCATCTTCTCCACTGACTTCTTAACTCTAAGATATTTCTCCATTGAAAGATCAACCCCAAACAGCAGTGAAACAATGTGCTAACAGGAGGCACAGGATGATGTTACTGTATTTTGTCAGTGGGGTTAGAAGGTACTTAGGTCTGGTGGGAAGAACCTCCTGAGAAGTAAACACTGCACACCTGCCTGGGGAGCCTGAGGGTGTGCTCAGTTCCTCATCTGTCTAACCAAGATGCCTAACTCCTGCCTTGCCAGCATTCCTATCTTTTAGTGCTAGGCTGGAATTGCAGAAGCACAAGGTAAGGCCAGAATGGAGGTCAGCTTGAGAGCGCTGTGCACCAAGCAGGTACTTATGGTGTACCTCTCCACAGGGATTCCCTTTAAGTATTTGCTCAACAGAACTAAAGATGAGGCTGGATATCTTGTCGGAGAGGAAACTAAGAAAGGAGCTGATGGAGGCCCTGCTCTCATGCACTGTGACCAAACGCACAACCCACACCACCACTGGGCAGAATGGAAGCTTTGTGTTTGTGTTTCAGCAGGATTTTCAGCAAGGTCTCTTGGGTTTACCTGTCAACCTTGAAGTTGCTTCATAAAATAGTCCTTTCAAGGTCATATCCTATTCCCTCAGAGAGGGGCTGTCTATATACAGCTTCTCAGAAAGGGGACTGTAATTGCTCTGTACTCCTGTAGACTGGTGCCCTGGGCAAGGGCCCAGCAGGCTCAGTCTCCACGCTGATCTTGACCTGTCCAAGATCTCACAGCTCCACCTGCTATTGCTTAGGGAAGGGTAAAATGTTATTCCCATGCAATCAATTAAGTCCAGTCTTTCAACTTCACTGCATTTGAAGTAATAGCAATTTTTATTATTATCATGGACAGAACTGAAGCTTCAAAAGAGAAAGACATTAACTGGTGTGCTATCTTTAATAGAAATTGAAATTAACATTAAAAAGAAGAAAAATTGTTTAAGGATTGGTTCCTACTAAGGGAATTAATCAGCTTCTATAGTTGGTTTTATTTTGTGTTGATTTACTTTCCCAGCAGGTCCTAAATGGCCTCAGGGAGCTGCTGTCTTGGGTCTGGCCTGGGGGCTGGGGGCTGTGTCCTGGGGGGAGGTCAGTGCTGGTAGAAGCACACATAGCAAAGCAGCAAGGACAGTGGGCCCTCTTAGATACACAAAGATCAAAGTCAAAGCCAAGGTCAAATCCCCTGTAAACCTTGGTAGGCTTATTAATGGGATATATTTTAGTTTTAAAACATCCTTTCCAAGTGAACCTGGATAGTAGGGAGTTTGGGACATGGCTCTGTCTCCCAGCAGAAGGCTGATGTCTATTTACGGATTTCTAGTCATGAAAGAGCAGAGCCTACATTTATAATCTTTTTTCTCTCTCTCCGTTCCTTAAGCAAAGACAAGAGAGAAAAATCAGGAAGAGTGGCTTGAGTGATGGACCCATCAGGACGAGGTCTTTGTGTCCAGTACTGATCAGAGTGTGAAGATAGGGTCCTGGGATTCTTCAGATAATTCTAAGCCACCCTCGAGGGTCTCTGTGCAAACGCGGGGCACAGCGTCCCCAGCCTCTCCCCAGCTCCCTTCTAAGGTGAAGCTCTTACTGCTAGCATGGACCTGGGGACCCCAGTCTGCCCTTCCCTTCTGCTCAGGATTTAAACAAGGCGTCTTCTTGTTGTGGCGGGAAACCCAGCATGAATCGCGTCTGGGCCACTGCAGGGTCCGGAGTCCCGCTTCCACTGTCCCTTCTGTGCCTGGTCCTCCCCACCGGACCCCGATTGCCAGCACTCAGACCTCGGCAGACAGGGCAGCCACGTCCTACCGCCCCTCTTTATCTGGGATCTACTTCGGTGGATGATTCCCTCTCCCATGAGTTGCATTTTCTTGTTGAGGGATGTTTACTGGTCAGGTTGGCAGACATCGCGACACTGACCCTCAGGTGTCCAGCGAGTTTCTGCTCCTGGTCGTTCTTGGCTTTGTTCTGCCCCTGGTTTCTTGGGAGCAGTCTGATTCTTGGGTCCCCCTTATTTTCAGCTTTGCTAGGTGGGGGGATAATACTTTCCCCAGTAACAGGCGAGTTGCTCTGAGACCACTGGGCACCCCTGGAGTGAGCACTTGCCTGGGCTGGCTGTCCGAGGGAGGGCTGCGCTGTTCCAGGGAGACCCTGCGCTGTTCAGGTGGTCTGAGTGCTGGGAGCTCTAGTCGCTGCTTGGACTCGCTCCTGTGTTGGTCAGCAGTCTATGGAGCTCCAGGGCCCTCTGTAGATTTCTGGAGTTTTCTCTCCCTCCGTTCCCTCCCCCAAGGGCACACACCAGGGCTGCCCCTGCGTCTCCTCCAGCAGCCAAACCCGGGGCCTGCCTGGATCTCCTCGCCCTGGCTGCCTCCTCCAGGCCACAGAGGACCCGAGGTATTCCTGGATTCTGAGGCACCACTGTCCTTAGGGCCACATGCCCAGTGTCTTGTTCTGTATGTCACACATCATTTTGTGTCTGGTCTTTGCAGGCAGCTGGGTGAATCTGATTTCCTTCCCTCTTCCTTCAGGGGTCTTTGGGGCTAAATTTTGAAATGAATGTCCAGCTCTGGTCCGGCCTGTGGGCTGACTTCCTCTGAACCCCACCTCCCACCTGCCCAAACACCTTGGCTCCTCTGGGACTTGACACTACTCTGTGCCATTTGGGCACTTGCCACATACCTGTCTGTCAATTTTCAAATGTATGTAGATCTTACCCTGCTTTTTAAACTAAAATATACATTAAATATCTTCATGAATAGAAAATACTAACACATTTTACCACAGATAGTTCTCTCTTTATATATATGTATATATAATAGTACACAATCATTTTTATATATATATATATATATATATATATATATATATATATATATTAATAAGAGATTGCAGACCAACCCTGTGCACTTACTTCCAGTGTCTGCTGAATCCTTGTTTAAAAAAAGAAAAAAAAACAGTTAAAGGATTAAAAAGGTATTGGCACAGAAATAAGAAATTGATACTGACAGAAAGGCAGACACAGAACAACACAAGACAACGGAGGTCCCCCAGAAATACACCCACATCAATCCCTTCAATTCATTTTTGACAAAGGAGTCAAAGTAATTTAACAGAGGAAAGATAGGCTTTTCAGTCAATTGGATAACTGGACCATCATTCGAAAAATAATAATAATGATCTTAACTGGCACTTCACACTAAAAAAAAAAAGGTTATGGACTTTAGTGTGAGACTTAAAACTTCTAGAAAAAAACACAGGAGAAAAATTCGTCAAAATCTCAGAAAAGCTAAGAGTTCTTACAGTTCACGCCAGAAGCATGATCTGTAAAAGGGTAAACTGATAGACTGGACCTCCCTGAAATTAAAACTTGTGTTTGACAAGAGACTCCACCGCAAGGGTGAGAAGACAAATTACAGACCAGAACAAAATATTTGCAAATCACAGATCCAGCCAAGGCCTTGCATGTAGAATATTAATCTCAATATGCAACGTGAAAAAACAAGCGATTTAATTAGAAAATCAGCAAAAGACATGCACAGGCATTTCACCAAAGAAGACACATGGGTGACAAACACATAAAACCAGTTTGACATCATTAGCATTGAGAGACATGCAAAGGCAAACTGGAAGGAGCCATCAGCACACACCCATGGCTACACAGAAAATGTGCTGGGGAAAACCAAGCGCTGCTAAGGTGCAGAGACATGGAGCTGCCTCTGTGTTGGTTACAGAAACATGCAGAGGGACTGTCACTAGGTAAAGCAGTTTGGCAGCTCCCATCAGAACTAAAAAAGGACTTGCCACCTGACCCAGCCATTATACCCTCGGGCATAATGCATCCCAGAGAAATGAACATTTATTTTCACACAAGAATTGCCTCACAAACAATGCATAGGAACTTTACTAGTGGTATCCCCAAACTGCCAACTAAACTGTTATGTAAAAGGATGAATGATTGATCCAACTGTGCTACATCCACCACGGAATGCTACTCAGCAACAGAAAGAAATGAACCGTGACACATGCAACAGGTCACATGCAGCCTCAGGTAAATTATGCTGAATAAAAGAGGCCAAGCTCAAAGTGACACAGACTGGGTGACTCCACATAGAATATCATGAAATGACCTGACTGTGGAGAAGGATAGCGACTGCTATCAGGGTTGCGGATGGGATGGAGAAGGGATGAGAGTGGCTATCCTGGGTGACTAGAGTCTTGTGATGGTGCTGTGGTGTACTTCATCACAGTGGTTATACAGCCTCTAGACTCGAATATACTGCATAGGTACACACGCAAATGAGTGCACACCCACAATTTATGTAAAATTGTGGATGTGTAACTGACGTGATTCTGCAATCTGCATTTGGGGTAAAATTGGGAGTTCATAACCCACTTCAATCTAATGTATGAAATATGATATGTCAAGAGCTTTGTAATGTTGTGAACAACCAATAAAAAAATAAAAAATTACAAAAAAAAAAAATAAGTGCACACCCAACTGGCATAATCTGAATATGCCCTGTGGATTATACAAATGAGAGTTTCTTGGTATTGAAATTATACTATATTTGTAGATGACATTCACATTAGGGAGTCTGGGGAAAACATGCACAGAAATATACTTCCTTGTAGATTTCTGTGAAACCTTCTATTAATATACGATTACTAGTAAATTTAAGAAGACATTGTCACATTGACACATAAGAACATAAGAACAGACAGAGGTCCAACTATGTCCAGAAGGCTGGGCCCTGAGGCTGTGCATGCACTCTGCCAGATCAGAGCTGAGGCCCATTCTGGCAGAGCTGGGTGGCAGGCCATGTCCTCTGGACTGAGGCTGCAGAAACATCACTGTGGACCCAGGTGACAAGTCAGTCCTCACAGACCCAGAACTCAAGCGTGCACCACAGACTCAGGCTTGAAGGTTCCACCTGGTGTCAGGACAGTTCCCTGGGAGCCAGGCTCTAGCCCCATGCCAGGGGACCCAGGTGCAAGACTAATGCTATTGCCTGCCTCAGCATCTGTAGGCTCTGGCCCTGCCAGTGCAGCCCCTGTGGATGCAGGGTTCAGGCAAGCTCCCACAGAGGTGGGCTCCAAGGCCTCCTCTTGAGGACCAAGCTGTTAGAGTCTGTAAACAAGTCAGGATGGCGCCTGGCATTTTGCCAGAGGGAGTGGTTTGTGAAGTAATGCCAGCGAGCCATTAAGTGTGGAGATTCCTTATTGGTTGACTGCTGTATCGAATTTATGTTAATTAAGATAAGCTGTGTGGAATGTGTATATACCCCTCCTGTCCTACAATAAACGGCTCCCACTCATGCTGTATCAATGTACAAAAGTTGCTGGTCACACTCCGGTTATTTTGCTGCAACCGGACTGCGGCACCAAGCTCCACGCAAACCCTGTGGCTCTGACCAGGTCTGTTGCCATGGAGCAAGGCTCTCTGCCCAACCCTGACGACTTCAGAGCTAGCCTGCCTACCTGTCCACTTAAGCATTAAATTTTTTTAACAGAATGAAGGGCGAAACTGTATTTAATCTCAGTAGACACAATCCCACAATCTTTTAACAAAATCCAACATCCTTTGATAATAATAACTTTGAACAAACTGGGTATAGAAGAAATGTACCTCCATCACCACAATGAAGGTCCTACAGGTCAAGCCCCTAGCCAATGTCATTCTCTATGGTAAAAAGTTGAAAGTTTTTCCTCTAAGATCAGGAACAAAATGACCAGTCTTGTATTCAACATGATACTGGAAGTCTTATTCAGAAAAATTGGACAAGAAAAAGAAAGAAAAGGCATCCGAATTGGAAAAGACAACCAAGTTGTCCCATTTGCAAACAAAATCATCTTAATACAGAAAACCCTAATAACCTCACCCAAATCTATCAGAACTGATAGATTAAGTCAGTGAAGTTGCAGGGTACATAATCAACAAGCTCAAACCATAGTGTTTTTATATACTAATAAGGAACTACCAGAAAAAGAAATGAAAAATCTAATTTTCAATAGCAACCAAAATTTTAATAATACTTAGGAATAAGTGTAGCCAAAGAGGCGAAAGACCTATACATAAAAACTGTAAGACATTACTGAAAGAAATTGGAACAGACACAAATAAATGAAGGAATTAATATTAAAATGTCTGCTATGGGCTGGGGTTGGGGCTCAGCGGTAGAGCGCTCACCTTGCATGTGCAAGGCCCTGGGTTTGATTCTCAGAACCACATAAAAATAAATAAATAAAACAAAGGTATTGTGTCCATCTACAACTAAAAAATAAGCCCTTTTTAAAATGCGCATCCTACCTGAAGAAATCCAAAAAAAGCTATAGATTTATTGCAGTTCTTATGAATATTCTAATGGTCCATTTAACATAAATTTTAAAAATCCTAAAAATTTGTAGGAAGTCAGCAATGATCTCGAACTGTCAAAGAAATCATGAGCAAAAATCTAGAGGAATCACTGTTCCTGACTTCAATATACACTGTGGTCATCAAAACAGCATGGTACCAGCCTAAAAACAGACACACAGGACAATGGAGCAGAATCGAAAGCGCAGAAGCAAATGCATGTCTTTACATTCACTTGATCTGCAATGAAGTTGCCAAGAACACGAGATGGGGGAAGGACAGTTTATAAGAAATGATGTGGGGCAGCTGGATATTCACATGCAGAAAACCCTGTCTCCCTTGTAGGGCAGGGAAATGGGATCCACTGTGACTAAAGTGACTTGGACCTATAAACCTGTTTGTTGGTCTAAAACTGAAGCAAGAAACACACATCCATAGGAGGCAGCTCTTCTTACAAAACAACCAAACTTGAAACGAAAATGGAACTCCAGAGAAGAGTTGGAGGATCTGAAGTATTTGAGCCTTTGGAGTAGTACTGCCTGGTGTCTGGCAGATCTGGGAGATAAATTTCAAAAAAGAATCGGTGATTAGCAGGTAAATAGGTTTTATAATAATGAAGGAGTCATAGCATGTAAGAATGAAAATCTAATAAACATACTCTATTATTTCATGAATGTACCATATTTACATAGTAAAGATAAGGTAAAGATTGGCTTCTCCTTGGCCACAGTTGGAAGAAAGGAGGAGCAAGTTTAGGTCAGACAGCCTAAAGCTTGTCCCTCTCAATAGCTCAGAGCTGCTGTAGCTGGGAGCTGGGGTTGTAGCTGGGTGGGGAGAGTGCATGCTTAGCACGCCCAAGACCCTGGGTTTATTTACCTTCAATAAAATCTCTACAATCCTGTTGGGAATTTGCCCTCTTACACAGAAAGGTAGCATGTTGCACAAAAAATATGTGTATATTTTTACTTGTTAATAATAATAATGAATTAATTTAATAAAAAGAAACATAAATTATCCCCCTTTCCTGCTTTATTTTTCATGAATTGAGTTCTGTGATAGATCCCTAAGAAAGGGTGAATAGAATGTAAGGCTTTTTAAATTATTGCACATGTAAATATATCTTCATTCAATTCTGACAGTTGAGTGATACATTGTCTGGATATAAAATTATAGGCTGAAAGTAATTTTCCATCAGAATTGTTAGCACAATTGTGGCACTATCTTTTGAATTTCACTGTCCAAGTCAGGTTAGTATGTATTTTTTTTTAAATCTACATTTTTAACTCCAGGTCTTTGGAAACTTTATCATAATATGCATTTGTATGACTGTTTTATTACATTAATTTTGCTGGGCTTTCAGTGAGGTCTTTCAACTTAAACACCGTTTGTGTTTGGAGATATTTTTGTTCCATTTCTTTGATTTTTTTCCTCTCCTATTTCTTTTTTTTAATTAATTAATTTAGTTTTTAAATACATGACAACGGTGGGATGCATTACAAACTCCTGTTTCCTTTTTCTCTTCTGTGTCTACAATTTTTTTTTTGTTTTGTTTGATGTCAAACCACCTAAATTCATCAAATTTTTGTATGTACTTGTCCTGATTTTCCACCTAAGACATTTTGGCTGTTGCATATTTTCCTGACCTTATTATATTTGGACTGTATATGAATTTATAAGGTCTTTTCTTTCTCTGCTTTTTGAAAATTGTTTCCTTCTTTTGTTTTATAGATGTGTCATTAACTATCTATTCTAACTAGTTCACATTTTTATTGGCACTGATTTGTTTTAGTCTCTGTCCTGAGAAAGGCTCTCCCCCATGTACCGCCCCTCCAGTCGACATGTCCCTCTGCAACAGAAATGAGCAAGGCATCTCAGAACGTCTGTGGGGTGGGTGGGACCTGGGGTGGGAGTCAAGACTCCACAGTTGACTTCACTTTGGGAACACGTCTACACGCCAGGAAACTCCTAAATATCTAGATAAATTTTACCTGGGACCTTTCTTTTTTTTTTTCACAGACCATCTTTTAATTTCCTTTTAGAAAAAGATAAACAAGTCAACAAGTGCTCCAGAAACAGGGCAGGGAAGGGTGATGGGTGGTGCAGGGAAACCGTGGGGGCAACTTATCACCCTGTTTTCATCCTAGGGTGCATGTTCAATGGTCACTGATCCTGAATCAACCTCTTCTTTCTCTTGGTACCAGCCTGCAGTGAGCAGGTAGGCTTTTAAACTGACTCCCACTTTGCCTGTTCCCTGGGTCCTCCAGAGTCTCTGGGGGCCTGGGGTGAGCGTCTCCCCTCCGTCCTCCTCTGGCCTGTTCTGCTGGGCCTTTACCCCTGTGGCACTCAGCCCTCTCCATTTCATTCTGCTTTCTGCACGTATACTATAATAACTTTCATGTCATATTTTCTGTTCTCTGATTTCATTTTTTTATAGTTATGTTTTTCTTTTTTTAATTTAATTTAATTTTATTTTATTTTTATTGGTTGTTCACAACTTTACAAAGCTCTTGACATATCATATTTCATACATTAGATTCAAGTGGGTTATGAACTCCCAATTTTTACCCCAAATGCAGATTGCAGAATCACGTCAGTTACACATCCACAATTTTACATAATGCCCTATTAGTAACTGTTGTATTCTGCTACCTTTCCTATCCCCTACTATCCCTCATCCCCTTCCCTCACATCTTCTCTCTCTACCCCATCTAATGTAATTCATTCCTCTCCTTGTTTATTTTCCCATTCCCCTCACAACCTCTTATATGTAATTTTGTATAGCAATGAGGGTCTCCCTCCATTTCCATGCAATTTCCCTTTTCTCTCCCTTTCCCTCCCATCTTATGTCTCTGTTTAATGTTAATCTTTTCTTCCTGCTCTTCCTCCCTGCTCTGTTCATAGTTGCTCTCATTATATCAAAGAAGACATTTGGTATTTGTTTTTTAGGGATTGGCTAGCTTCACTAAGCATAATCTGCTCTAGTTCCATCCATTTCCCTGCGAATGCCATGATTTTGTCATTTTTTAGTGCTGTGTAATACTCCATGGTGTATAAATGCCACATTTTTTTATCCATTCATCTATTGAAGGGCATCTGGGTTGGTTCCACCGTCTAGCTATTGTGAATTGTGCTGCTATGAACATCGATGTGGCAGTATCCCTGTAGTATGTTCTTTTAAGGTCTTCAGGGAATAGTCCGAGAAGGGCAATAGCTGGGTCAAATGGTGGTTCCATTCCCAGCTTTCCCAGGAATCTCCATACTGCTTTCCAAATTGGCCGCACCAGTTTGCAGTCTCACCAGCAATGTACAAGTGTACCCTTTTCCCCTCATCCTCGCCAGCACTTATTGTTGTTTGACTTCATAATGGCTGCCAATCTTACTGGAGTGAGATGGTATCTTAGGGTGGTTTTGATTTGCATTTCTCTGACTGCTAGAGATGGTGAGCATTTTTTCATGTACTTGTTGATTGATTGTATATCCTCCTCTGAGAAGTGTCTATTCAGGTCCTTGGCCCATTTGTTGATTGGGTTATTTGTTATCTATAGTTATGTTTTTCATCTTGAAGCCATTTCTGTAGATTTTAGGAGGGAGAAGAGATGATCACCCATGGCCACCTTCACATTAAACCCGAGTCAGGAGACACATTTTTCAATATTACTAGATATACAGGCTACACTCTCAGGGGTCATTCCGTGGTCCACAGATGATACTAGGTGTAGGTTAACCTCTAATTCTGCATTCCCTTCACCATGTGCACCAGAGGAACACTGATGCAAAATGAATGTGAGAATCTGAGGGAAAATCCTCATTCCCAGAAAGTTAAGAAAATTCCTGGTCACATGGAACATGAGTGCAGAGTTCCTGTGGGGCAGTCCAGAGCCTTTGGCAGGATCTGGGTAACCAAGGGGCTGAACTGCTGTTACCAGATTCCCACTATTACCAAGCCATTTCCTATAGTTTCTATCAGAAGCCAGAACTTCCTAATAAGCTGGTTTCGGTCCTCATTTGCATAACTAGTCATGGCCTCACTTACTAAGGAAGGTGTCATTTGTGGTGCATATTTCAAAACAGAGTACCTTAACTGCTGAAAATAGTAAATCAGCATGGAATTGTAGAGAGTCTTCATAATAAGAATGTCCTATCTCTGCTCTTTCATAGGGCAGAGGAAGCAAACGTCAAGTTAAATTGTCTGTAGCATCAATGAAAGGAACTTGCAAAGCAGGAAGAAATTTATGTAGACTCTTTAATTAATGTAGCATTAAAAAGCAAAACTATTGAAATATGGAAAATTATTTTCATCATCAATAAACTTGCTAGATTTGTATCTCTTTCTCATGAGAAGTATATGCCATTAGATGTTTTGCTTCAAAATAAGATAGCAATATTCATATTTTTCATCTTCTCTAACAGAACTATATCACTTTTCTTGAAAGAAAAATTAATGTACATGACTCATGGCTTACTTTATGATTAATAAGGTTCCAGGGAAAATATTTTTATGTACGATTTGTGATCCAAGAAAAAAAATCTAGCAGAAAGCTGTATTGTGAACTGCTTGGAAGGAGTGTAATACTGCTGAATTCTCTATAATGGATTTGAAATGCATTAGCTTAAGAACTCATAAGAGAATTAAGGCGATACATCCACAAAACCTACAGAAGGAGAGAGGGGGAGGTCGTGGGGAATCAAAGCCATGTACAAATGCCAGAGAAAGCGCTTTCAATGGGAAGCTGTGAGCGGCACTCAGCTGAGGTTCAGCCAGGGCCTCTGCCAACAGGAGCGGGGCACTGCTGGCACAGAGGGTTCACAGCCCTCCTCCTGAGATCCTGCACTCGCAGTCTCTGTCGGCCACCACAACACACCCTCTGGATTACCATCCAAGATTTCTTCATCTCGAAAACCTAAATCCATCACTCTGGTACAAATGCTACTCAGGTCTAAGGGAACATTTCCTGGGGAGTTTCTGAGAAAGAACTTTTCTTCCTGATAAGAGAAAATGGCCCTAAGAGACAATATTCTTTGCTGTGCCACTCAACCTTTTATCTCCTCCATTTAAACAGGATTGAGATGAGATGATTGGAGCTACTACAGCCATGGCAATCCCACGAGGGGAATGCCTAGAGGCTGGCCTTCATCCCCCATATAATTAAGCTGCTGGATCAAAGTCAAGAGCTGTTTGCTACAAACTCTGTCAGAAACAAAATTACTAATCATTTAAACCCCCTTTGCCTGTGCTGTCTTCAACATGTGTACTAAATACACCTTTGGGTCACCTTGCTCTACCACTGTGGTCACCACCCCATTCTGGAGCCGTAGATGCAGGCTTGACACTCTGTACAAGTGTCTTGTTGTGTCCTATTTGTGTACCTGGGCCCAGCAGCACCTCACATCTGAACACCCTCTTCTCCCTTCCTTTGCCTGATGAACTTCTACTCACCTTTCATTTAATGAGCTTTTGCTTTTTAAAATGTCTTCTATTTCATCACTGTTGCTGAGGGCCATTGCCAAGTAGGAATGACATATCGATATTTCCTTGCCAGCGTACCCCATGTTAAATGGACTTGCCTTGGAAATTTGCTGTGACCTTGCATGTGTGTTTGAGAAAGGTGACCCTGCTCAAAGACCAGGGTGGATCCAGGTTTAGAGATGATCAGGTTTGAGGAAGTTTCCCGCTCCTTGAGTTTAAGGCGTTCCCGGTTTAAGACAATAGGGGTTTTAGGGAAGTTGGAGGTCGGATATTATTGCTGCTGGGATTAGGGTGTTTCTGCTGTTTGTTCCCGTTGAGTTCTCATGAGATCAAAATGGGATTTGGGAAAAAGCCTGTGGAGTAGGTGAATTGTGCGGGCAGATTTAGATTTCCCCTGAACCTGTGTGGAGGTCGCTGTGAGTTCGGGAATAAAGAATTGCTGTTTGAATCTACAAGGTGTGTGGTGGCTCATGATTTCAGTGCCAAGCCCAGACATCGGCACTCTGTCTTGAAATGTCTTTCTACTCTGAAATGTACGGTGATGCTTTTCTGCCACCGACATCCCTTTATCACTGACCTCACCCTTGGCTGCATCCACTCTAATCTGAATAGAAAAGCTCCTCACCCTTTTTAAATGGCAAATAATTTTTTTAATTAAAAATAAATTTTGTGTTCTGTTTAGTTATACATGACAGTAGAGTATATTTTGACAAATCATACATACCTGGAGTATAACTCTCCATTCTGGTGGTTGAGCATGACGCAGAGTTACACTGGTCATGTGTTCATAATAAACCTAGGGAAGCTATGTCTGATTCATTCCACTGTCTTTCCTACTCCCACCTCCCTCCCTTCCTTCTACTATATCCTGTTAAATCCACTGAACCTCCAGTCCCCTTTCCCTATTGTGAGTCAGCATCCACTTACCAGAGAGAACATTTGACATTTGGTCTTTCGGGATTGGTTTATTTCACTTAACATGTTAGTCTCCAGTTCCATCCATTTCTGGCAAATGCCGTAATTTCATCCTTTAAGGCCAAGTAATATTCCATTGTGTATATTTACCACATTTTCTTTAATCATTCATCTGTTGAAGGGCATCTAAGTTGTTTCCATAGTAGCTACTGTGAATTGAGCTTTTGTAAACATTAATGTGGCTACATCACTGTAGTATGCTGATTTTAAGTCCTTTGGGTATATACTGAGGAGTGGAATACCTGGGTCAAATGGTGGTTGCATTCCCAATTTTCTAAGGAATTTCCATACTGCTTTCCATATTGGTTGCAACAATTTCAGTCCCACCAGCAGTGTAAGAGTGTGCCTTTTCCCCACATCCTCGACAACATTTATTGATTGTTGCTTATATTTTTAATAACTTCCATTCTGACTGGAATGAGATGAAATCTCACTATCATTTTAATTTGCATTTCTCTAATTGCTAGAGATGTTAAATGTTTTTTCATGTATATGTTGACTATTCATATTTCTTCTTTGTGAAGTGTCTGCTCACTTCCTTTGCCCATTTATTGATTGAGTTATTCATTTTTTGGTGGTGAGTTTTTTTGAGTTCTTGTATATCCTGGAGATTAATGCTCTGAGGTTCAGGTAGCAAAGATTTTCTCTCATTCTGTAGGCTCTCTCTTCACATTCTTGATTGTTTCCTTTGCTGTGAAGACACTTTTTACTTTGATACCATCCCATTTATTGAGTCTTGATTTTACTTTATGCACTTTAGGAGTCTTGTTGAGGAAGTCAGTTTCTAAGCCAACATGATGAAAATTTTGGCCTACTTCTTCTTCTAGTAGGTACCTGGTCTCTGGTCTAATGTCTAGGTCCTTGATGTACTTTGAGTTGCGTTTTGTGCGGGATGAGAGATGGGGTCTAATAATATTTTTTTAGATATGGATTTCAGTTTTCCAAGCATCATTTGTTGAAGAGGCTATCTTTTCTCCAATGTATGTTTATGGTTCATTTGTCTAGTATGAGATAGCTGTATTTCTGTGAGTTTGTCTCTGTATCTTCTATTCTGTACGATTGGTCTTCAGGTCTGTTTGGGTATCAATACCATGTTGTTTTTGGTGCTATATCTCTGTAGTATAATTTATATTCTGGTACTGTGATGCCCCCCGCTTCACTTTTCTCACTGAGGGTTGCTTTGGCTACTCTGGGTCTCTTATTTTTCCAAATGATCATTAATTAATTTTTCTATTTCTATGAAAAATGGCATCAGAACCTTAATAGGAACTGCATTAAATCTGTATATACTTTTGGTAGTATGGCCATTTTGACAATATTATTTCTGCCTATTCAAGAACATGAGAGAACTTTCCAACTTCTAAGGTCTTCCTCAATTCCTTAGTAGTTTTCATTGTGGAGGTCTCTCACCTCTTTTGTTAGACTGATTACCAAATATTTTTTTTGAGGCTATTGTAAATGGGATAGTTTTCCTAATTTCTTTCAGTTGATTCATCACTGATGTATAGAAATGCAATTGACTTGTGGGTGTTAACTTTATATCCTGTTACTTGGCTGAATTCATTTATGAATCCTAGAAGTTTTCTAGTGGAGTATTTTGGGTTCTCTAAGTATAGAATCATTCCATTGGTAAATAGGGATAGTTTGAGGTTTTATTTCTTTCTATTTGTATCCCTTTAATTTCTTTCTCCTGTCTAATGGCTCTGGATAGAGTTTCCAGGACTGTATTGAATCAAAATGGTGAAAGAGGACATCCCTGTCTCATTCCAGTTTTTAGAGGGAATGCTTTCAGTTTTTCTCCATGTAGAATGATGCTGGCCTGGGGCTTAGCATAGTTAGTCCTTACAGTGTTGAGGTATGTTCCTCATATCCCTAGTTTTTCTAGTGTTTTAAGCATGAAGGGGTGCTGTATTTTTGTCTACATCTACTGAGATGCTCATGTGATTCTTGTCTTTATGTCTATTGATGTGATGAATTACATTGATTTCCTTGTTGAGCCAGCCCTGCGTCCCTGGGACCCTACTCGACTATGATGCATGTCTTTTTAACATGGTTCTGTATGTGATTTGAGTGTTCTTTCCTTGTGCTCAGGCCATGCTCAGCTCCATCATTTGGTCAAGCACACTGAGTGCGTCCAGGGCTGGCCCTCACCACCAGTGCTGCCCAGTACCTTTGCATGCTTAGCTGTTTTCTGCCCTTCAGGTTTCTGGTTGCATCTTCTAGGATGCACTTTGAATTCAAGGGGGGGGGGGTGGGCTCCTCTCCTGCAGTGCTGTATCCTCTACTCTAGATCCAGTAGGTTCACAATGACTGTTTCAAAGTGAAAGCCCTGAGCTCTGTGCTTTAGATGAGAAGCTCTTTACCATCAACTGTGCCACACCAGTTGCTTCTGTAGCTTCATGAATCCAACTAAGCAACTCAGGCTGCTTGAGCAACAAACAGAAGGCCCCACGGACTATGCATGGCTGGCTGGCTTCGTGGACAGCTGGCTGATCAATCCTACCAACCCTCCCCACCCTGCTGAAAAGCATTTGCTTATTTCCAGGAAAGAATTTGCTTCTGGTTAACAAGTGGCAGTCCTTTGCAAAGTAGGTTAATATATTTGTAAATTTACGACTTAACTTTAAACAATCATAAGAGCACACAGTACCTGTAAGCAGTGCCAGGCAGACTTGAATCCCGGGATCTATAAGTCAGAAACCTGAGAGATCAGGTTGCTCATGTTTCCATATTTTGACTGAAAGGTCTATGACAACATCCATCTTGCAGCTGCGGTTCTTCACTAGTAGAGACATGGGTGTATTATTTGGAATTTTATATTCAGTCTTTAGACAGTGGGAGTTTAGAAAAGGAACTAGGAAATAATAATAGGAAGTTCTGATTGTGTTCAGAGTAAATCTAACACTATCAAGTTATTTATATAATTAATGTTGAAAACTGCTGTAAATTAAACAACAAAGATTCAAATTTATACAGATTACACTCCACAAGCACATAAGGAAAACAAACCCTCCAAACATTTGCACAGACAGAGGAGCCACAAGACACCAGGAATTCCTCAGCATTTTCCTCTTTGACCCACATCCTCTTTCCCTTTCTAAAAACGCTTCCTTAAATGTCCTGTTGTGACCACAAGGACAATGGCTTGGACACCCGTGTGTGCTTCAAGATAGAACTTGAATCCATGCAATCCCCATTAGTTGGAAAGACAAGCTGACCCTGGTGAAGTGCTTCGCTGACCTACAGTGTGCCTTGAAATCACTAAGATGTGACGTTGGGGAAGCTGGAGAAACACGAAGCCCTGGGCTGGGGCAGTCAGAGGGTCCGAGGTGGACGGCAGCCTGGGGCTGGGAAGAGGCCGAGCGCTGGGTGAGATGCAGGGACCAGGGTGAGTGCTACCGACCTGGTGAGGCCAAGGGCAGACACAGGCCACTACAGGAAGGGCGGTGTGTTCCAGCTCCCACGTCAGGACACAAAAGAGCCATCTCAGAGTCACCTTTGGACAGGTATATCGGGTCCTCAGGGGAGCACTGAACAGCCTGCTTGCTGAGGCTCCTGTGTCCCGCTAGCAAGAGGCCATCAGGAGCAGGTAGATTTTGGGAGGTCATTTTGCGTTAGTGTCCCCTCTCGGCTTTAAACATCCACACCAAGCACCTTTCGGCTGTGTTTTCTTGGAGAAGAAACTTCTGGGATTCGTCTGATGATCAGCCTTCTGTGTCAGGACAAAGAAGAGCGAGAGGACCCCTTTCCATCCCTCCTGTCCTCCTGTCCCTCCCGTGCCACTGGAGAGAGGACCATTGGGTCCTCCTGAAGGCCTGGGGCTGGAAGGAAGCTGCAGGGCAGACCATTCCCCAGGTCACGGCCCAGGTCAAGGACCTCACGGGATAATTCCTTTGACCTGCTATTGTATTCAGTACAAGAACACCGTTAGTTCATTAGTAAGGGTTACCCTGTATAAAAATCAGGGAGGAAAAAGCCTAAATCTCAAACTGGAGAAAAATATTAAAAATAAAATGGAAACATATGCAAGCATCTGCAAAGGTATTTGCAGTTAGCCATGAAAATCTGGACTTATGAACTTGGAGGGCTGCATTGAACTGTTTATAGCTGTAAGTATTGTACCTTAGAGGTCACTAGAGAACACAGGAGGAGCTTGAAATGCAGACAAACATCACAATCATGAGTCACATTTTCATTGGCCCTCCAGATTATGTTGTGCTTATATTATAAATCATACCCAGGCCTCACTGTAATGCATTTTGGGTATGAAATGCTGGGAAAAGAACTTGGTTTTTCAAATATTTATAAATACATGACATATTTCTTACATGGTATTTTATTCAATGAGCATCCTTTTTGTTCTCCTTTATAAGGTAAGATGAATTTGAATTGCTACAATATGTATTTATATCAGAAATTTATGCTTCTTAGTATACATGTTCATAGAAGTTTGTATTTAGTTCACTTTGATCATAAAATGACAGTAGCTCATTAAAAAAGAGAATTTACAATCTTAGTTGCACAATCATGACATTTAAAGGCATGGAAAATACAAACAATAATAAATGCTGGCAAGGATGTCGTGGAAAAAGTACATCTGTACACTGTTGGCGGGACTGTAATTTAGTACCACCACTATGGAGATCAGTATGAAGAGTCCTTGAAAGACGAGACATGGAACCCTCATGCAATCCAGACACCACTCCATGTATTTATCCTAAAGAATTCAAGTCATCTTACTGCAGAGACACATGCACACCCCTGTTGACAGCAGCACGATTCACAATAGGCAGACTATGGAATCAGCTTAGGTGTCCAACAATGGATGAATTCTATCCTTCCTAACCCATGCCCCCTCCCCTCCCTTTCTTCTCCTCTACCTAAAGTAGCTGTATTCTTCCCTATCCCCACCCCATTATATATTAGCATCATCATATCAGAGATAATATTTGGCCTTTGGTTTGGGGGGGGATTGGCTTATTTTGCTTAGCATGATATTCTCCAACTCCATCCATTTACCCACAAATGCCATAATTTCATTCTTATTTGTAGCTCAGTAATATTCCACTGCATATATATATATATATATATATATATATATAACATTTTCTTTATGCTTTCATCTGTTGAAGGGCACCTACTTTGGTTTCATAGTTTAGCTATTGTGAATTGAACTGTTATAAACATTAATGTGGCTGAGTCACTGTAGTATGCTGATTTTAAGTCCTTTGTGTATAAACCTAGGAGTGTATAAACCTAGCTGGGTCAAATGGTAGTTCCATTTCAAGTTTTCTGAGGAATCTCCATGCTTCTTTCAAGATTGGTGGCTCCAATTTGCAGTCCCACCAGCAGTGTATGAGTGTACCTTTTCCCCCGCATCCTTGCCAACGTTTATTCTTGCTTGTATTCTTGATTGTTGCCATTGTGACTGGAGTGAGATGGAATCTTTGTGTTAGTTTGATTTGTATTTCTCTATTAAGAAGAGTCTTTGGGCTGGGATTGTGGCTCAGCGGTAGAGCACTTGTTTAGCAAGGGCGGGACCACCTGGGTTTGATTCTCAGCATCACATTAAAAAAAAAAGAAGAAGAAAGGCATCTCTCTCTCTCTCTCTCTCTCTCTCTCTCTCTCTCTCTCTCTCTCTCTCTCTCTCCCCTTTAAAAAAAAAAAAAAGAAGAATCTTTCTGGAAATGTGTTAGACCAAAGAAGCTGCTAAGGTAATGATACCATAATGAAAACTTAAAATACCAAGTTGATCCAATAGAAGAAAATACTCTACTCACAGGAACCTCTTCAGTTCCAAAATGCTAAAGGCCACATGCTCCGTCACACAGCATTACCACTACAGCATGAGGACATTTTGTCCTCTGTAGCAGGGGTCAGCACACTAGTATTCGAGGACGGAATCCTGCCAGCTGCCTGTTTTGATGGATGGCATTTTGCAGGAGCACAGTCCTTTTCATCTGTAGTGCACTGGCTGCTTTTGTGCCATGATGGCAGAGTCCAGTACCTGCGACAGAGACCATGGGTGGGGGGGGCTAAGCTCAAATATTTGCTGTCGGGATCTTTGCAGAAGTAGCTTGCTGGCTTTCTGCACTAGAGGAATAAGGATACGGGAAAGCAGGGCAAAAGCTCTTAATTCTATTTCTTTTTTTTCCCCATTTTCCCTGAATCCTTTTTTTCTTCAATTGTAGAACAGAACAATTCAAACTTTTAGTTTATTACCAAGGAAATCTCACTGAAGAAGCCAAAAGAAATGAATCAGCATTGTCTTGAGACAGCTATAGTTTCTGCTACCTTTACACCTTAGATAAAATTGAATAATAGGTGGTAGCATTTGTCTTGCTCTGATTATAGACAGACCAGTTCCTATTTGGCTCCTCTTAATCACTTCTAATGACTGCTGCTTTGCCACACAGGAATCACCCCCACAACAGGTCAGAGAAATGCATATCCTCCTCTTATCACAGACAATTAATTCATCATGTGCATATAAACAATTATTTTCATAATTATATACAGAATATAGCAAAAGCAAAAATGGGATCCATCATTATTGTGATTAAACAAAATAAAGATGAATGTACAAAACAAAATGGAAGTATAAGTGGCCAATATTTTTAAAATATAAGTTTTTCTAGTGCATTACTAGCCCAGTCGTCCATTTTGCAAATCCTCAAAAGTATACTTTCCAGAAAGAGTTCTGTGTAAATTAGGAGAGTAAAGGAGGAGGAGGTTAAGGCTTAGGGAAAGCAAAGCTAAATGCATGTTCCTTCTGTAGGGTTTCTCAGAGCATTTATACAAAACTACTCATTGTTAATTGCAGAGAGAAAATAGAGTATGCTCTCAAAATATTATTTATTTTGTTCACCCATTCAAGAAGTATCATTTGAGGGCCTGCCCTTTGTCCAGCACTTGTCAGGCACCCTGACCAGAGCACTTCAAAAACTTCAAAGGATATGGAAGATCAAAGATACTTTGGGCATTTAGGAAGTTTTGGAAAGAATGCATGAAAGAAAGGCAGTCTGAAGAATGAGCGAAATCATAATATGTGGAGTCACCTGGAGACAGACGTTCTAATAGCTGAAAATATATGACCACAGACATCTATGCAAGTTAATATGTGTTTATTGACTTTAAAAAATTTCATGGAATGGGATCATTGAAATAGCAGGGTGCAACCTCTGCTTTGAGGATCACATGATATTAGTTTGCACACATGAATAGATTCTCCCGTGCACACACATGCACCGCAAGTCACAGAATCAGGCTTAATGTTTTGGTGTCTCAGTCAGTCTATCATTAATCTGCTAAATATTAACCAAACTGTTACTTGAATTTTGTTTCTTTCTTGCTTTTCCAATTTTTAATTGGATTTATGGCTCTTTCTTCTGCATTTGATGGACTTATCCGTGTCTTTGATCTGTTATTCTTGAGTTGCATCCCAGAGTACCCTTTTCACTTGTTCTAAGCATCAAACAAGGAAAAGTAGAACATAACAATTTCATTCTCAAAAATTGGCTGAATTTAATATATTAATTATGAGACAGGTGTTTTTGTGGGTTTTCTGTTGTTAGTTTCATGATTTATCCAAAATGGAGAGTCAGTGGTGTATGTTTAATGTGCCATTATGTATAAGGAAGAGTTGTTATACCATTAATCTGTCATGCTGAGCAATTTCATAAGATTAAAGTGAAATATATCCAGTATTTAACAATGTTTAACACACAATGTTTCCCTTGGGACCTCTCCAAACACTTAACCGACTGCCAAACTGATGTGCTTCCTTGGATATATGGTGGAAGATTCCGAGGACATGGTTCACGAGCAGGAGCTTGCTGTTATTTAGCACAAACCAATGGAGTTAAGAATTATCACCATTGTGCTGTATCATTGGGTTGTTGGCAATTACAGGATATGACACAGGGAGCGAGTGAGCTCTACTGAACAGAGAGCCAGAAAGAGGGTCAGAGAGAGGGACTTTCAGATTCTTTGTGACTGTGAATTGTGAGGTGTTCTGTTTTCAAGATGTCCTCACCTGTCTTTGGCTGTTGTGGGGATTCGGGGCCAAGTATTGTGGGCATGCTCAGGGAGCCGATTGGGCATGCCTGGGTTACATGTTTATCTGGCAAGCAGAATCTTAGGACATAGGAAGAGGCTAGAGTTGCTAGGCAGATGAATAAGACAAGAGCCCCTCTGCAAAGATTTCTGCTTTAGAAGTAAAAAATTCAAGTGTGTTTCCAGACCTAACTGTTGGGTCTGGGAAATCCAGAAATGCAGGTGATATTCTAAGTTACCAATGGCTGCCCTCAGAATTCATGTGTGGAAGAAAAGCAAGCTTAGCACCAGAGCTGTGAGCCCTCTGTTTGGAACTTTGTTCTTGATGGTGACTAAGCAGTTCACCAGGTAGTCCAAGAACATCCAGGTCCTCCTGGAAGGAGAAGCTGGCAAAGGCAGAGATGAGGAACAGTAGGACATAAGATGGCAGAGAGCCTGGGAGGCAGGCAGCAGCTGGGTTGCGATGGCCATTCCAGCTTCTGTCCTGACATCCCTAGAGGATGTTATTTTATTAAGTGAGAATTTTAGAAAGTAAACTGAAAATAAAGGTGATTTTGGCAATAGGGTGAGGGATGGGTGAGAGGTAGGGAAAAGCCCTTGAAGAATACCCTTCTATTTCTCCAATAAGAACCCAGGAATGGTTCAGACCGGCAAGAAACAGGGCAATGAAGATGAGTGGATTCAGGGTGAAGAGGACCTTGCCATCCTCATGGTCCACACTTTCCTACACCTCCGCCCAGTCCCACCCAGTCTCTCTCTATGCCATCTCCTTATTGTCTTCCATACCATTTAGCTCTGGTTGGCATTGGGATATTTATTTGCTGTATTTATCATTGGCATTTGAAAATTTGCTGCCCCATGTCCCACATCAATCTGTGAAATGACAGTGTGTCTAAATTACTAAGCAAATGTCTGGTCAAGTGATCATGAGGCGAGATTTTCATCTTGCCAGGAACCCATGATGTAACAGGACATCTCCCAGGAGCACCCACCCGGGAGAAGGAAAGTTTTCCTCCCTGAAGTGGGTGCCATAAACAGGGAAGAGCACAATGGAATGTCATGCCTGGCTTGGGGGGCAAGTTTTGCCCCCCAAATCATAACTTTGGTCTCAAGAGCTTATAGCCAGGTCACATGAGTGAGGCTCTGTGACAGACACTCCTGAGACTCTCATGCCTTCTCACCCCCTTTGGACCCTATGGAAAAAGGATGTGTTCAGAGCTGTGTGAGGGGAGGGGAGCAGTGGTTGGCAATGTGAGGGAGAGCAAAGCTTGGCCTACAGACAACACAGTGGGGAAAATGTGCTTGGGTGGTTCTTGGCTACAGTGAACCTGGGGTCAATCATCTGTAATGAGGAAGCAGCCTGTGTGCAGACCTCGCTCACTTAATTAGATCAACAGAGGAGACACCTGTGCAAGTCTGCCCAGGTTGATAATTATCTTTCCCCCCTTTTTTTCTGGTAACTTGCTATTTGGGGTGATAGGCTTCACTGAGCCATACTCCATGCTTTTGTTGTTGTTGTTGGCTTGTTTGTTTATTTAGGGTCTGTATTTAGAGCCTCTCTTCCCTCCTGTGTGGGGCTCTTGCTGCTCCTCAGAGGGCACAGCCTTGGTCATGCTCATTGCCTTCTGGTAGGACAATGGGGTAAGCAGTGCTCTTCCACTGCCTAGTACTTGAAGTCTCTGCTAAGCAGTCTAAAATTCAAATTCTGGCCTTGCAAATCAATCTACAGATATTGCTTCAGAGTTTCTTCAATCATGGCATGTGTGCCCTTCTGGTACATAACATGAGACTTGGTGGGACTTAAAACAAGTAGCTATCAGATTGTTTTTAATGTACCTCAGGAAATGATGTATTTAGTGCAAGGAGTCCATTCCTCATGAATGCATTTTATTGGGGGCTGAGCTGCATGGGCAAAACTGAGCTATTACTGGTCATTCCCAAACTGTGACCTGGAGGGACAGGAACAGGTGGTGTCTGTGAAAATTATGATCCTGCAGCAAGTGACTTCCTACCAGGATTGTTGGAGAGATGGAGAGACTGAGGGTATGAATCACCAGCAGTGTTCCTCCTGCTCTCATTTGAAAGCATTCAAAGCTCCACTGGACTGTCTTTCCCAGTGGAAATGAAAGTTGTTTATGAAGCGAAGACATGGCAGAGCCTGTGACCATGCCATATAGATAACCAAACTTTGGGAGACTTGGCCTGAGAAGCCATTGGCTCAAACTTCACAGGAACTTAAATCTCCATTATTTTTGTTACTTTACAAACACATATTGTGCTGCCAGGTGCTAGAGCTGCACAGATGACTAAGGCCTGACTCTTAGCCTCAGTGGTCACAATTGAGAAATGCTCCATTAAAGCTGTGTGCAAACTGATATGGGGACAGGAGAGTCATGGCTGACAGGCAGTAGTGACTTCCTGGAGCAGGTGTTTTGGGGGCTGTATCTCAAGGGATGGTAGGAGGCATGCAAGTCCTTTACAGTAAGAATCCCTGTAATTTCACCCCGGGGGACTACTTCTCAGGCCAGCCCACACCAGAATTGTAGCCAGGATTCAACCAGCAATCGCCATGCTAGAAAGGAAAGAGTCAATCAAGGGGTGGATTCTAGTGACTAACTGGGCCACCAAGGCCTGCCCTAGCACCAGGCTTTCCTCTCTGACCTTGGTTGGGTGCTAGTTTCCTAGACCTCCCCCAAATCTTTACCATGTGAGAATGGGTGTCCAGACTTCTCTTGGCAGCAGAACATGAGTCTTGCCTCTTACAGGTGTTCAGCATGGACCTTTCTATGAATTGTAGTAGGTGGTGGGAGGCTACTTTTCTCCTTTTCCTAAGATCTCAGAGATAGAAATTCTTAGCTTCTGATTTTTACAAGTTAAGTTTAAAGTTCACACCATTTACACATTTACACCATTCTTTTTGTAAAACTTTATCTTCTTTAAAAAATTATTTTTCATTGTCGTGGTACACATCTGTAAACCCAGTGGCTTCAGAGACTGAGGCAGGAGGATCACAAGTTCAAAGGTAGCCTTAGCAACTTAGAAGACCTTGTCTCAGAATAAAAAATGAAAAAAAAAAAACATGTGTGGGGATGTGGTTGAGCACTCCTGGGTTCAATACCTAATATCTCCTCACTAAAAGTAATTTCATAACAAGTTTGAAAAACACACATAATTCTATCCTTCAGTATTCCTCTACTCTCTGAGACTATGCTAATTCTGCAAAATATTTGTCTTTTATATGAAGGATTTATAAACCCACCATGAAGACTTAAGCTCATGGTCCCAACACCTGTGCATGTGGCACATGGCACCTATGCTCCAGAGATACTCCCCAGAAGCCTGTACCCTGGTTACAACTGTGCAGGATTCTGGAAACACCATGTGCTTCTGGGCTCATCAGGTGGACACTCTGTCCTTCCAGGCATGTGAAGCATAGGACTATTATAAAAACCTGTAAGTGCTGGTGGTACATTCTATGTCTTCCCTGTGAATGGATAAAGTGCTTAAATGAAGACATCTCATAGATAAGCACATGATAAGGTTTGCACCAAAATCATAACCTTGGGCTTTGGTTGCTGGCATAGTCTTGATAAGGGGCACCATTTTGGTAGTGCTTGTCTAAAAATGTAGAATTGAACTTTGCTGAATGCAATTTGGGCAGGGATTTCTTTAGAAGAAAAAGACTGGCTTTTTGTCCATTTTTTCCTCTGTAGAGGTGGTTCAGCAGTGGGGGATGAGGGACAGAGAGTCTCTTTCAGCAGGAGATGTTATGGGCATCTCAAATTAAGGTAAGCAGCAACCCCTTGTTTGGATGGACTGAATGTAGCCAGCAAGCCCTGGGCATCTCCTAAGCACAGAGAGTGCACATGTGATTCCATCTAGATAAAATTCTAGAGAATGCAGAGCAGTCTACAGTAGAAAAATCTCATCAGCAGTTACATGGAGCCAGGAACTCAGGGAGTGATGGATGGAAAAGAGGCATTCAGGGCGACATTAATGTTCTGAGTGTAGGGTAGATTCATAGATATACACAGTATCAAATTCACAGACCTGTACCCTTTAAATATATGCATCATATTAATTATACATTAATTATAAATTATATCTCAGCAAGGTTGGTTAAAGGACCCCATGTGTGCATTAACCTTTCCCCATTAGCCTATGGTCCTCTAAAGCCAAGGCCACGTCTTCCTTGTGTGGGCTGCACCAAGGTAGCAAGCATTGCACCCAGGAGTCCTCTGACACAGAGCCCCAGTGTGAACACACAGTCTGCATCTCCCAGCTGTGATCACTAGAGAAGCAGCCTAACCTGAGCCTCAGTTTTCCCATCCATAACATCGGGACACAACACCTAATATACATAATATTTGGAGATTGTAATTGGTATGATTCTAGGTAAACTTTGAAAACAATTGGTATGCAATAAAAATACATGATAGGTATTATTATTCATTTTTTTATTATTTGGCAAAAATTCAAGGTAAAATAAATAGTTTGGGATCTATTGTACCTTAGAGTCAACTTTGCTAAACAGTAATACATAAAAAGTGTTCAGATTTCAATTGAGTAGGTTTTTTTTGTTGTTGTTGTCTTGATATGAAATTTCAATATATTCTGTGAATTTTGTGAGAAACATACTGCCTGATTCTGTAGTGTTCTTTCCTTCTAACTTAGGGGCACACTTCTAAAGTTTAGAAGGTGTCATAAGGAAGAAGTTTAATGCACAATCTCCCGTTTCAAACTGTTGGGTCAATGGTTTGGCAAACACAGAACATGGGTAATACAGATGATATTCCTGCTGCTCTCCTGAATAGAAAATGAAGATGATTATGTGTTCTCTGAACCACTGTGTAGAGAGTACACACACCCATCCCATAGGCTTTAATCTCAATCCTAGAAACAGCCTGTTCTATTAGATTCTGTTTTCTTTACCCAGGAGACAATTCAGAAGTATTAGGTGAGTTGCTTGATGCTGCCCACTACCGTGAGCCAGAGTCAGGATTCAAAAACCCTGTCCTAATGGAATGAGCCTCCTGACCCGTGATGTACTGCCCTTCCCTGATCTGGTCTTCTCTGCAAGAGATGAAAGAAGAAGGCAGTGTCCATCCCCACGGACCTCCTCAGCTGGGGAGTGTGTGGGGGACAAGTGACTCAAAGTTTTCACTGCAGTGTACATCTCCACCAATGACCAAAAATATCTCAGGTTGTTGCTTTTGGGGTTACAAATTCCCTAAGATTCCTTAAGATGATACTGATGTTGTGAAGTGGAAATGCCAAAGGTCCTCCTCTGTGACTGGGATGAAGGTGAGAGTTTGGTTTAATCAATGGTCAACTACTGCATCCAGAAACATGACTGCTGGGTAGTGGAAGCCACCACTTCCTACTCATGTACTACATTTGTAATGGTACCATTTTGCTGAGGAAGGTGTTAACACGTCTCATAAGACCTGGAGGTTTTCTGTGGGTGTGGCAGTTTGTATTTCTGGTATCACTCTTGAGCCATTCACCTGATGATCCTTAGCAGGCAGGTGGGGTCCTGGTTTGAGTCTTGGAGGAGAGGTCTGAGCTTCAGCTCCAGATCCAGGTGAAGAGGGGATGAAGGGAAGTGTCAGGTTCTAGTTAGTGGCTTGTCAAACTGGCTGTGTGGAGGCATCACTGGTTGAGTTGTGAGCCTTGCCATATGTCCCAGCCTGACACAGACTTTTAAGAAAACAGCTCTGCCAATTTTAACCAAGACTAATTTTTGGACTTTTGACTTCTGGCACGTCAAGATAATAAACTTATTTTAAGCTTTAAAAGAATTAGTCAGTGAGGCTGGGGTTGTGGCTCAGTGGTAGATCATTCGTCTAGCACATTCAGGGTGATAGGTTTGATCCTCAGAACCACATAAAAATAAATAAAATAAAGCCATTGTGTCCAACTGCAACTTAAAAAATGAAAAATTGTAATCTGTGACCTTTATCCAATTATGTCATATTGCTAGCCTCAGTTCCTTCCTCTGCAAAAATGAGAACATGTCCCCTTTGCAGTTTTTTGATTGTGTTGTGAATTGGTGGTTTATTTCTTGATGTCTCTTCATGACATGATGTCTACTCTTTCTTTTTTGCTCATCTATACATTTTCCTGTTGGGCCAGGAGAGCAAAACAGTAACACTTTATTTGCTTATCCTGAAGATGAAAATTGAAAGGGAGCCTTATATTGCCTAAGTCTGAATCTGTGAATGGATCAATTAAAGGGTTGCCTCCAAATGCTGAGTCAAAAGACCAGGCTAAAGTGTTACATTCTTACCACTATTCTGCAAAATTATAGTTTAATGGGCAAAAATAATTGCATCTATGTCTCTAGCACATTTCATGAGTGCTTTGCCTCATGGATTTACCAGGATTTTAATCTAGTGCAAATCTCTTTTGGTTTTTCAGAAGATCCTCTTTATGGCTTGAGTTAAATATGTTTTTATGTAACAAAAACCGTTTGTGAATCTTCTAATATGGTGCCAGAATGAAATAAATTGCACCTGGGGTTTGATTACTGGTGGTTTGAGTTAATGGGAAAAGGTAAGGAGAAGAAAAACCACATTGCAAGGTTATGTGACTTTATTAAATTTTGTTTACAGGTTTACTTGTCACAATTTTGTATCAAAATGTTTTTATGGCATCTGTTTATCAGTATTTGCAACTAATTAGTGCCTGCAAATTTCCTTTCATGGGAATCATGTTCTTGTGGTCATACTGTTGTCTAATAAATCAGAGCTGTCACAGCTCACATGATTTTCTGTTGTTAGGTTTTGTTTGTATTTTTCTGGCTGGTGCATCTCCTTTTCTCTCTCCTTCCCACAGGTTTCCAACAATGGTGACTTCAATTTTTGTGAATGGGAAGAAAATGAAGAGTAAAGTGGCGAGGCCTTGGTTGTGGCTCAGTGGTAGAGCACTTGCCTAGCATGCATGAGGCACTGGGTTCGATTCCCAGCACCACATAAAAATAAACAAACAAAATAAGCTGTGTCCATCTACAACTTAAAAAATAATAAAAAAGTACACTGGACACAATAGTGAATTTCATTCACCAGCAACCTGGGAGGTGGAGGTCATTGTCTCTTGCAGATTGTGATCTCAGACACAGAGCTGAGCCAGATCAAGGGCTAGAGGATTTTGGTGGCTTCCACAGTGGTGGGTGCTTGAGGTTCAGATAAATCTGACTTGGGACTCACTCACACTTTAATATTAACATCTCCTAGATTAGTTGTGGGGATGCAGTGAGATGACAGATGCAGCTGGCATGAGATCTGGCATTGACTATAGCTGTTTTCCATCCCCATATTATTCCTGTTCATTCTTGTGTTCCTCTTTTGCAGTCCCCCTGCTAGTGGATGTTAACCATTTTTTATGGACACAGTGCAGAGATTAAGGGTATGAGCACTGGAATGAGACTTTATTCACTTTAAGTGGTTTTCCCACTTAAAGTTCTGTGAACTTGTGGCTTCACCTGTCCATTCTTTAGTTTATTTGTCTAAGTTGAGAATAATAAATAATATTATTGAAAAACTGTCCCATTAATTCAATGACATGATACATACTTCAATAGACAGAATTCTAAAGATGAACTGCTTGCTCTCTAAGAATCGCATCTCCTGCTTCACCAAACACTGATAGTGTGATGAGGGGACTTCACAGAAAGAGCTACAAACAACTTATTGATCTTATGAAGAGTACCCTCATGGTCCAGACCAATCAGATAAACCATTTTAGAGCAGAACATTCTTCATAGCCTCACGGACATACCATCCAGCACATGGCCCCCACAGGCTTGGTCTGAGAGTGTCCTTGGCTTCTTCCACTTCATTTACTTAGTTACTCACTTCCATTGTATGTGACACCAGTGTTGGTGTGCAACAGATTGGACAAACTTAAAAGTCATCCTTCAGCCTGGAGACAGGGGAAGCCCTGGACTAGTTGTCCTGTCACTACACAGCAACTGAGTGTTTCCTACAGCAAGACATTAGGAACAGCAACTCTTTCTAGCTCATTCACAGCACTCAAGACTGCTTCTTCTACACTCACACTGCCATGATGTATATCAACACTAGCCTTCTGAAGACAGAAATTGGCAGTGATCGAGAAAACTTGCATATCTTTCTCTTTGAAAATAGTTTTTCAATAAGTCCCAGAAATTCATGGTATTTATTAAGTTCATCTTGGATAACCTCTGGAAATAGGAAAACTTCCTCTGAAATCTGATAAGGAGCTAGGGAAGTAGCTCAGTGGTGAGTCTGCATATAACATGCAGAAGGACCCTGAATTTGACCCCAACAGCAGTAAATATTTTAAATATTTATTAAAAATTTAATTTTAAGAAACTTCCCATTATGGTACTATCCAAAGGGAAACAAAAGATTATACTGGATCCCCCATCTGGCCCCAGAACATGACTCATAGGAGTCAAAGCCAACCTCACAGGTGCTACAGACACAGGAAGTGGGTCAGATTCCACTTTCCACCTCCATCTCCCTCCTACACAGGCAGGTCTACTCCTGATTTCCAAAAGCTTTCTCATCAATAAAAAGTCATGAGGCCAGGGCCATGAACAAAGAGCTTGTAGATGCCCTGGTCTATTCCCTGTTGCTGCTTACTAATTGTGTCCTCATTGCAAAACCCCAGCACACCTTGGGGTTTCTATTTTCTCTCCTATAAAATGCAAATCACCTTTACCCAAAGTCCTTAGGAGGATGGCAGAGCACAGTGAATGCAAAATCCTGCCACTAGGGACAGCACACAGTGGTCACCAGGACCATCCCTTACAGCTGTTGATCCACCACTGACAGCAGCTCCCTGAGCTGAGGTGTGAGGGACTGGGCCTGAATTCAACCAGGTTGACCCACTTCTGAGATGTGTGACTTGGACAACTCACAAGTTGTCTCTTGGTGACAATTTCTCTTCTATTACATATGATTCTGCTCATGCCAGAATCTAGGTGTGATTCTCAGAAAAGGTCAGAAATCGTAGAATAAGAAGGAGCTATTCGTATCAGATTATATCTCTGCCCTTATCCACACAAAGGGCCTGGAGAGCTTAGCTACCACCTCTTGATTTATACCAATCAGTGGCCAGCAAGATTGATATCACTTCTGGATCCACCAAGACCTGAACTGCTCTGGCCTTCTCTGCTTCAGTCACCACTTAGCAGTTGCCACTGCATGAGGATGTGGCTTTTAATCTATGGCTATTGAGCAGTGATGGCTCATGAGCTGGTGGGTCAGGAGCCCTGCCTGTCATCTTGCCACCTCTCACCAAGTGTCCCGGAAAGTCTTCAGAGGTGTTTTCAAGCTTCCCCACACCTTTTTTACTCCTAACCAACAATTTGTCTACAATGTGCCAAATATACTTTCTCTACCCAGGACAACAGGCTTCTGTGTCAGTCTCTAGCCACAAATGACAGTGGATCTAAAGGAATTCCTGACTGCACCCATCACAACCCCACTGTCAAGATGGTCTAAAAAAATGTGCAGGTGATTCCTATCACTGCAGCCTCTCAAAACAAAGGTGTCCCTTTGCAGAATTCAACTAACCTTTAAAGCCTCCTGAGTCCCCTGGGCCTTGGACAATAGACATGATAGATAAAGCTGATTCTGATATCAGTGGGCAGAGGAAGTGAGAAAAGTGAGTGGCTGGCACCTAGATAGCCTTCAGCCTCCATCAAAGTGTAACTATGACCTCAGGGAGGGAGATCCTGGGCACCAGGGAGAAACACCTGTCTGGCAAAAAATGCTAAGACTCAACCCCATAAGTTATAGCCCAAAGGTGGTCTACTGGGTAGCTACAAGGGCACTGCCTTCTGTAGGGTCAGTGTCAAGACAGCCTGCTTGTAAGGCTGAATCTCCTGCCTGAAGAAACTCCTTCCCAATTCCAGGTACTGCAATCAAAGCCCTCATTGAACTTGAGGGCATAGAGGTGGGATGGAAGTGAAATCCTCCAAAATCAGGGCCTTGAGGTGCCCTAGAGAACAACCACAACCCAGAGATATGGAATGAGGTGAGGGCCTAGGATCAGGGCTCAATGCCCTAGATTCCAAGGCCATTCAAACTCTCTGCATCTTAGATACTCAAGGTGCTGCCAGGAAATCGGTTAGAACAGCCTAAGAGAAAGGAGATCCACCAAGGGATCCAGATGTCAAGTTCTTCCCTTCTTCAAACTTTTCTTCCCACTAGATTGCAGGTAGAAAGCTGCTCATTGCTAATCACTTAAAGTTATTTCTTTGTTTCAGAAACTGCTCTTTAGTAAAGGTCCAGAAAAACCAACTTAAACCAATCAAGATATACAGCTCTTCTTTTAAGTGATCTGGGGTAAACTTTGCTCACTCTAACTCATTATAATATTAAATTATCTGCCCTAAATGAAGTGCATCTGCCATTTGTTTGGTTTGGTACTGGGAATAGAAGACAGGGGTGCTTTAACACTGAGCTACATTTTGTGGTACATATTTCTCAGAACAAAGGAAAGAGAATATGATGTCATCTGTATCATTGTGAGCCCTCTGGAAATCAGTTTTGAACATTCTTGCTATTTTGTAGTTTAGAAATAGGATTCCCAAACAGGAATGTGTATTACCTTATATGAAGTCAAAGGCTAGTATGTAAAAGAAAACTAACCAGAATATGTAAGGGATCACTCCCTACACTAAATGCTCAGCCTTTGGATAATAATTCACTGAGGCTGGATGCACACAAATAAACACTGCTTCCTATTGAATACTCTGGTGTCCATTGTCTCTGTGTGAGAATCCCATGCAACATTTTATTCTGTTTTCTTTGATCCAAAAAATCACTTATCTTATCCTTTTCATTGGTATATATTTATAATGACCAGGTTGCTTAGAAGTATTTACATCCTATGATAAGTGAAAAGAACCTCTGAAAAAAGATTTTGATGACTCTTAAATAAATAGTAGTCTACAAAAACCGACATGAAGACCCACTCAAGTTTTAAGATCTTTCTTTTTAGAAACATTACACATGCTGTAGTACTTAAAAATAACTTATCAAAACTGATTTGTGCCCATGTTTGCACTCTTCTAAAATTACTTTTAAAATAGTCTAACACAAGAGGTTTTCTATGGCAATAATTCACATGGCTTCTATAGAAAATGTCAACAGGCCTGGAGATGTAGCTAAGTGCTAGAGAGCTTGCCCAGCATGTACTAGGCCTTGAAATTTAACCACCAAAACTGCAAGAAAAGGAACAGGAGAAGGAAGAAAGGAAGGAAGGAAGGAAGGAAGGAAGGAAGGAAGGAAGGAAGGAAGGAAGGAGAAGAAAAAGGCGACAGGAGGGGAGGGAAAGGAATGAGTCATTAAAACAAAAGGATAAGTTGTACAAATATAAATATATGATGTATTATCTCTTTAAAATTTTACAGAGCTTTAGAATTTTAGTGACATCAAAGTGGGTGATATTATGACTGTACAGAATGGCACATAATAAGTTCTGCCTTGACCTGGCCGAAGCCAAACCAAAGGGTGGGTGACCTGGAGAATATTTCTCTCTGGTTGATTGAGATAGGCTTGAACCTGTGATGCTACCAGATTCACAGCATAGTGAAGGGGCCAAGACTTCTCTGAAGGCAGCTTGAATGTGCTAGGCCCCTGGGAACCCATGACCAGGGCTCCCCATGCCCATGCTCCCTCACCTGCTCACTGGTTCACAATGGTCTGCTCTATTGCCTGTTGCAAGTTTCTTCCTGACCAAAGACCTGAGTGTTCACAGCCAGTTTTGGTGTGCCTGAGCATGGTGTGGTTGTGGAGGGAAGAGCCAAAGTAGCCTTAGTGTGAAGGAGAGGCAACAGCTGCCCTTCAGCCCTACTTGGTGTGGTCCTGGAAGAAGTAAGCAGGATTGTGGTCTGCCTTGTTTGCAGACATGGAAACACACCCTAGTCCTTATGGCTGTCCATGGGAGTTGGTGATATGTACAGCTATTGGATTTTCTGTTGTTCTCTTGTTTTTGTGGAGAAGTTATCAGTCTGTGAGAAGCAGGCGTTACATGAAAAGAAAAGAAAAAAAGCTTGCTCTAAAACTTTCTGGACTAATTGAAGAAAAATGTGAACTACTTGAAAAAGTTAGCCTTGTCCAAAGAGAGGATAAAGGCTTAGAGTCATCTTTAAAGGATGCCATTTTAGAGAAGGTGTCAATAAAAGCAGAAAATTTGGAGACAGTAGGTCTGGCATTGGTTCTGATCACAAATCTTCAGAAGTTCCCAGGTGCTGCTACTGCTGTTGGTCCATGACCAAATTCCAAGTAGCAAAACCCTAGGGCACCTTGCAGCACAGGAACCCAATGGCCATAATGCAGTCAGCCATCATTCCCTGGGTGATAGGAGGGACCCTAGAAAGGCTTCCTCTCTCCTTTTGAATTTGCTGAATGACCCAAGGCAAATCACTACAAGAAGCTGTGACAAGAACACCACCTAAGAAGCTGCTGGGTCACTCACTGTCCAGCTAGGATCAGGAGGATTTCTATGGCTGATCAGCTGCTGCCTTGAACAGGGTTTGGGAATCAGCTTGAGCAGCTGGTTAAGGAATAGGATTAATTTGGAAGGTTTTATATAAATAGATCCGAATCTGAAAGAAGATTGTTCGCTCATTAAAATGCAGAGGAGATGACTGGGGTAGTGGCTCAGTGGTAGAGCCCTCGCCTAGCATGCGTGAGGCACTGGATTCAATCCTCAGGAACATATAAAAATACATAAATGAAAAATAAAGACATTTTGTCCATTTACAACTAATTTTTTTTTTAAAAAGATAGACTGTAGTAGGGAAGGATGACCATATAGATTCTATACAGTTTATTTTCCACTTCAGTTTCTCCAACCGTAGAAAAATAATGAGCTGTTTTCCTTAGTATTCCCAATAATATAAATTCAAAGTTTGAATCCTATTCCTCAATGCCTGTAGCTCCTTTCAAACCTAGACTTGGGACAATGAAATACTATCACTGTTAAGATACAATCAATTTTCAGCTTTCCCAACAAAATAAATGTAAGCAATAACTATATGCTGTATTATTGGGTTTATTTCCAAATTTCTCTTATTAAAATTGCTAGAATGACACCTGAAGAATTGACTCAGCACTGCCCACATCATTTTTTATCAACAGAACTCAACAATTCAAGCAGAAACACAAATAATTTCTTTAGGGTGACATAATTTGCTCCTAAAACAACTGTAAGTGGCAAAATAAGCCACTTGGAATTTTTATGGATTATCAACACACAAAGAAGAGCACCAAAATGTTCAACCAGAGTGAAGTGGAGAAGCGCCAATGTTCCACCACAGAATCAATGCAAGCCTCACATTCCAGGCCTGGTCTCAACAATCTGGAAAATCTCAAAGAACCAAGTTTTTAATTATGTAAATTCAGTTTTTATTACCAAAATATTAACTGCAAATCAAAAGAATTGCTGCAAGAATCTAAAAGAAAATAAACACACATCTGAAAGCAAAGTCTTCACAGAACTTACAAGACTTTTTATGTGCACCTACACTGCTTAAGAATGTTTTCATAAAACACATTGGCACTGAGATGAAGTATCAAGCTTGTGAACTGTCTACCTCAGAATTCACTGTAAATATTATAAAAACGTTTAAAGAAGTTTTCCAAAATGTAGTTTTATGTAACTTATTTCATTTAATGTAATTTATTTCACTTATTTCAAAAATAATCAGCCAATGTAGTACTCTAGTTTTCCACTCCCATTTAAAGAATGAAACATAAAGTCTCTCTTTCATTTACAAACAGGTAAGCATAACAAATAAACATTCTATGACATTAAAAGATTATTTCATAGATGTGGAATTTGCTTTTGACGTCAGCTGAAATAAAAAGTAGCCTGTCTGATGTATTATTCACTTTGTTATCAAATACCATTTAAAGATTTATCATAAATTGACATGTCTTGTACAATTTTTCAGTAACTATGACAAACAGCATGAATTCTGATGAAAAAACAAGTCAGTTTCAAAGGCAATTACAACATTGTTAGGTAGAGAAACATCATTTGATAAGAGAACACAGACCAAATACATATGATCAAAGGGGAGAGTCTGAAAGGAATACACAGAGGGAAATTTTTACATTGACAGAATAAGAAATAAATCTGTTTGGACAAAGGCAAAGGCTGATCCCAATACACAAGTCAAAAATAGGACTTTTTTCCCTCTTAACAAAAATTAAGAGATCAAAAAATACACATATACACACACATTCCCTGTGCTCTTTCTTTTGTCTGTAAGGATAAACTGTAAACTCCCTTGATGTTTACTGTTTTCAACCTTCCAACATTCCTCTTCCTGACCTTCATGAAGAGCGAAGAAGAGAAATGGGAATAGCACAGATCCAAATTTAGTGTGATTCACTCTCTTTAATAACACCTGGAGTAAACTAGTACAATGCACTTCAAAAATATTAGTAGGAACCAGCACACTTCCTCTATATGAAATTATGCTGCATGACTACATATTTAAGGCTATAAAAATATGTAATTGACCATCATTGCTGAACATATGAATTGGGTGGGAGAATTGGTATTGGCTTTGGGTAGTGGACAGTCCTATTGCCAATTTTTAAGATGTATCTGGCTCCAAAAGAAAACACAAAAGTTGTAAGTTTGTATAGATTTATGTGGAACTTTTTGTTGCTAGAGGAGGAAGTGTGGGAGAGGGGTGGAGTAGCAGAGGGGTTGATTTATTTTTCAAGTTCACAAAGAGAAGAGCTGTCAACTGCACACATGCCAATGCCCAAAGAGCAGCCCAACCTGCCTCTTTCCATTTGGGCAGACCAGACACAAATGACATCTCACAATCTAGGAAAATCAGCAGTCAGATATAAGGGAACTAGGGAGAGGAAAACCAGTCTCAGAAATGTGCAGTTACATATCATTACTAGTGATTAGAACTTGGAGTTTGAAGGCATGGAGGCACCAAGGATACTGGCCAATCAAAATCAGAAAAGTAAAAGGCAAACCTTAAAACAAACAAGCTACAGTGACTCTCCCTAATAGGAAATAATCATAAGAGCAGTTAATTTTGTGTCAGAGATAACAAGGAGTCAGGAACAAGGGAAGTGGCACTGCTTAAATGAGTTGCAAGGTTCTCGGGGATCAGCATTGGGACGAGCCTGGAACTGGCATCTAAGGCTGATCTTGAGCTGCATTTCCAGACTTGCATCACACTAAAGAGACAATAGTCCCTCTCTAGGTCATTGAGAAGACTGCATCTAAAAGCTGCATTTTATTCTCCACACAAAGATGAAAAAGCTGGATCAACAGTTGAACAAAAGGCCAAAGAAGTGATTTAATTTTTTTCCATAGTTATAATAATAGGAAAATTTGCCATGAACCTTCTACAGGCTTAACTCATATACAGATCTATATGTATATAGTATTGGCAAATCCTGTGAGAATTGCATTTGTTAGGACTGTACATTCTGTGCATAAAATTTAACTTAAAGTCAAATGTTATGTTTTGCCACTAAAGAAAATCCAGTCATATTAGCTAAATCACCTAGAACTGAAGGTCTAAGAATCTGGTTGTTCATTTGAGAAATCTAACCTGCAAGTATTAGAAAAGCACATCTGCATTTTGTGCTGGAGGAAGTTTAATATTTACTTGTTCATGAAAGGATTAATAACACTTTTAAAAAGTTTCTTTACAAAAAAGTGTCCATCAGCTGTTGCGGCATTAAGTTACAACTCTTGAATGCATGTGAGTTTAATCATATAACTGGTAGAGTTCAAACTTTCAATTAACACACTACATGCCCATTCAAGTTAGGCTCTCCGTGGAGGGACAAACAGTGTGCATAAATCAATGCCTGCATATAATGAGTCACATATAATGAGTCACATCAAGCATGGTTCCAAACATGGTATTGAATAATGATGCATGCAGTAACGCTTAGTCCAAAGAGAATTTAATTAAACCACCGGATCACTTATTGCATAGCGCTGTTGCCCTCTATGCCCATCGCATATATACATGGCTTTCCTTCTGCGTGCTATCATTTCATAACCGCTGCCTGGGTGGACAGTACATGCTGCCACTTGATCAGACTCAGGTTATGGTCTTACTCCTTTTCTACTGGGAGGGGGGGATGGAAAGTAAATAAATGATGGCTCTGGAAAACAATGTGAATTTATTTCCAGGAAAACAGGTAGCCACAACAATGAGAGAAATTGTCAAGGACAAAATAAGTTCTTTCTCTGTATCCTGCAGGCTCAGCCAGGAGTGTGGCTGTCACTTTTCCCTTCTTCACCATCAGCTCTTGGCCACTGCTGCATTTCCATCTGCACCTGGAACCAAGGCAGCAGATGCACCCACAAGCCAAACTGAGCTGGGTGGGCTAGCCAGAAAACCTGTCATAATCAGTGGGAGGCAGAGAAGCGCCCTGGAGCCCACTCCCCAGCGTCCACCTGGTGAAATTTCAGAGCCCCCACCTCCCTGAGGAGAGAAGGATAGAAGCAACCAACCTATAGAAAGAATAACAAAACTGGAAGAGAACAGAGGATGGGTCCAGGAAAACAGAGGTCATAGACTCATTTGAATGACTTTCCTTAGAACCCAAAGGGCTAATATGAAAGACCACTCTCATCCCTCTTTTAGGGTTCCCCAGTGAAGAGTAGTTGTTTAGAGCCACCATCAAGTAGGCTGGCTCTGAGAGGTGCAGAGCCAGCTTCTCCTTGGCTTTGCAGAAGAGTGGGCTCCCACTGGTGGCTCAGGATCCTGGGACTGGGCGCCCAGACCTGGCTGCACAGAACAATTCTGCAGAGATCCTTAGAATCAAAACATCTTAAAAGACTCTGCCAACAAGCACATATTCCAAGCAGTGCCCTAACCCACAGGACCAACCCAGGAGCAATGCAGCGCTGGGAGAGGAGAATGGGGACTAGGGGAGAGATGGGGAAGTAGTTGGACAAGAGTCAAGGAAGGTTATTCCCAGGACAAAAAGCACCGACAAAGCGCGCCAAGCGTTTTTGACAATGGCTTCCCTGAGAATTTTGGGAACACTCTGGTGGCAGACAGCAACAAGCCAGCACCGCGAGCAACAGAGCAGTTGTCCCCAGAAACCTAACTATTCTTTCTTTCTCTCTTCCCCACTAACCTAGTGCAGCCTGCGCTGGACACCAAGGCCACTAGTTCCCCCAGAAAAAGCAATGTCTCCATACACTGTTCCCTGAGAGAGCCTCAGGGAAGAACACTGGGTCGCAAAGACCAAAGTTACCTGCACCAAGTGGAGCCCAGCTCAGTGTCCCGTGTCCCATGTGGCACAAACTCCAGGTCATCTCTTCTTCTACCCTGTGACCACCTCACCGCAGAGGGCCACGAAAGTTTTCCCCAAATCCTTGCTCTCCGCCCAGACAAGGAGCCAGCTCCACATCGCACAATCCTGGGGCTGGGGTCATTCGTCGGGGCTCCGGACGCCCAACCCACCCGCAAGCCACCAGGGACACTCAGCTGCAGAGATCTGGCCTTGGTCCGGCCCCAGAAGTGACCAAAGGGAGAGGAGCAAGAGCACAACAAAAGCAGGCAGTGCCACCACCGCTGCCAAACCCCTGTGGAGTTTAGGAGGCTTTTTCAAGCAGCTTTGCAAAGAGCTGCAGAGGGGTGGCTGTGGAATCCACCAGGGAGTAGCAAGCTGGGCCTCCCAGGCTCAGGGCGGAGCCTCCACAGCTGCCCGCCAACCCTCTTTCCTCTTCACAGAAACCAAGCTACCTTGGGGCCCAAAGGGTCTTCTGTGCCTCTGGCTGGCCACAGCCAGAGCTCTGCTGGCTCCGCAGAGGCTGCTCCTTAGTCTTGAGTTACTTTGCTTGGGGAGGAGCGGAGGCGGAGCCTCGGGCGATGTCACCCTGTGGACTCAGAAGGCTTCCAAGAAAGGAGGGCTCGGGCTCGGGCTCGACTCGGGCTCGGGCTCGGCTCGGGCTCGACTCGGGCTCAGGCTCGGCTCGGGCTCGGCTCGGGCTCGGGCTCCGGCTCGGGCTCGGCTCGGGCTCAGGCTCGGCTCGGGCTCGGGCTCCATCTCCGGCTCTGGCTCTGACTCTGGCTCCGGCTCCTGCTGGGGCTAGGGCTCGGGCTCAAACTCCGGTTGGGGCTTGGGCTCAGCTCGTGTTGAGTCTCGGGCTCGGGCTAGGGCTCGGGCTCGGGCTGGGCTGGGGCTCCACTCGGGCTCGGACTAGGCTCCGGCTCGGGCTCGACTCGGGCTCGGGCTCGGCTCGGGCTCAGGCTCGGCTCGGACTCGGCTCGGGCTCGGGCTCGGGCTCGGGCTCGGGCTCGGGCTCGGCCTCGGTCTCGGTCTCTGGCTCTGGCTTGGGCTCCTGTTGGGGCTCGGGCTTGGGCTCAAATGCCGGTTGGGGCTTGGACTCTGTCTCAGGCTGGGGTTTGGACTCCAGCTTGATCTCGAGCTCCTGCTCCTGCTCGGCTGGGGCTCGGGCTCGGGCTTGGGCTCTGCACCGCCACCTTCTGAAGGAAAGAGGTACAACATCATTGGCTGGGTGCTCAGTGCCCAGCGCCACTTGCTGCCTGTGTTGGCCGCCTAAGCCTCACCATCCGCAGCCACTCAGAGATAGCAAGCAAGAAAGAGGATGCGGCACAGCTCACTGCCCTGCTCCAAAAGATGGAGTTTGAGAGGAGAGTTTGCCAACAGTGTGGCCGGACTACAAAGGTTGAGCACAGGGGACAGACCACAGCCGCTGGAGGAGAGGTGTCTGGGGGTTATGTCCCCAAGGCGGCGATCCCACCAGAGCATTTGCACATGGGCATTACATTATTATTCCTAGAAAGAAAGGGGGCTGTAGACGCAACCCCTAAGGCAATATCGATCTACAGGGAAATTTAGTTCCTTATTTATCCAATAAGGAGTAAGACACTCCACCCCCCATAGAAAACTTGTTCCTTTTTCGAATAATAAATAAAACTTGGACCAGAATAAATGTTCGGTAACTTTCCAGGGTGAACGGCTGGCGTGTCTCCTTTCTGGTTTACTTGTCATTGGCCAAATATTTGAATTTACTTTCTGCTTCACTGACTTCCCTGCTTGTCCTGAGACCTTCTGGCCTTTTCCCACTTCTCTATCACCTAAGAATTGCATCAGGACTCGGTTTATTCTTTCCTTTCATACAGGTCTAATGGAGTAGAAAAGATTTTTGGATTTTTAAAAATACATTGTAGCTATTTAAGATGTAAGTATTTAAGAAAGCGACTTTAGCCCAACAATGAAAATAGCGTTGTATGGACCGATCTGTAGGAAAGTAAAGCTACCACAGTGAAGTATTTTACTCCTTTGGCAGCTTGGAATAATTTTGCCATATACCACGCTGACTTGCTTCTGTGGTAAGAAAGTATGGTACATACTTTTATATGTAGCAGCTCGAAAAAATAGGTATGATCACAATGGAATCATTAAAACTTACTCAGAATTTTTGTGTCATATGTAATTTCTAACAATAGTTTGTTGATTGACATATGTCAGACATCTTAAGGTATGCATCCTTGTTGAGTTAGCCTTTTTAAATCAAGACAATGTGAATTTCAATATATACCATTCATAGGACTTACCTAGCCACATGTTTTTTTAATCAAATATATGCTGTTAATGACAAGGCTTAGAACAAAATATGTATATTATACATACATGTAAGGAAGAATGGACTTCTTTAAAAATCTGATTAGAGCACAAGTTTGATTAAACAGCATGTTGAGTTGTGTGGCTTCAGCACACCTATCAGACCACTATCAGTTCAATTCAGCATAGTTAAGTTTATCTTAGGGTACAATGTAGATGTTTTAACACATATAACTTTGAGCACACTGTCACCATTCCCATATCTTAAATTTAGAAACTTTCCTAGGTTACAGGTAACCAAAAACTGAAAGACATATATTTTCTTTTTAGGGACTTAGCAGATCTTTGTACCATTTAGCAACAATTTGCCACAGTAAGAACAAACAAAACCCTACTATCTGTGTACTAATTCATTTGTACCTCT
This sequence comes from Ictidomys tridecemlineatus, assembly GCF_052094955.1. Taxonomy (NCBI): domain Eukaryota; kingdom Metazoa; phylum Chordata; class Mammalia; order Rodentia; family Sciuridae; genus Ictidomys; species Ictidomys tridecemlineatus. The sequence continues at coordinate 48,039,378 of NC_135490.1, forward strand.
ATACTTGCAAGAAAGATGAAATTTACTGCTATGTCATTTGTTTGTTTAAAAACACAAACAGCTTCTTTAAAGATGAACATGATGCCACAGTTCTTACTTGTCCATTCCTTGGGACAATTGAGAGGTTTTATTTCACTTTCTCTATCATAGAAATAACAACAATAAAAAGTAATGTGTAGAGAGTGCTTACTATATATTAGGCACTGTCTTGGGACATACAATTCTTATTTCAGGAAACAATCCCTTGGCATAGTACAATTATTCTCATTTGACAAAGGAGGAAATAAGGAACTGACTCCAGGACACCTATACAAGTGAGAAGTAGAGGAGGGAAAGGAAGAGAAAGAGGGAAATTCTCAAAGGGAATTAGCAAACTAACAATGATGTCTTCTCAATTAAAATTTGAACAAGTCAGTCCTTTTGTCCTTGGGGTCCTTAAGTAATGCTGGCCCATAGGAATTAAAATCATTTGAATGAAGATCATGTGTTTCTTCCATATACCAAAGTGTCCGGCAAATTTTAGAAACTTATTAAGTTTGTGTTTATTTGAAAGACTAAAAGAATATACCAATCAATAGATCAATTAAAAATTTTCTATAACTTTGAGAAATGACTTCATAACTTACATTAAAATCACTAATAACATTTAATTTAGTAGGCAGAATATTCTAGGGACATATCCCAAAATATGAAAATAATAATATAAATATCCAGTAAACAGGTATATTTGTGAGCACTATATGAGAGAATAACTCATGATCACTACAAATGAAAATCATGAAGAAAGTAAAATGTGAAATGGAAGAATGATTATGATAGAATGCTGGGTAAAAAAGAACACAGAATTTTAGTGTAGGAAGATGTAACTTCTAGAGAAGGATGGAAGTGTACAACAATATATTAATATGTGTATTAAAGTAATTAGCAGTAGAGATGGAATTACAAATATTTATATCTACCATTCTGTTTTCCTATTTGTGTGGCCTGTTTAGTAATAGCCTTTTAAAAGAGCACAGATTTACATTCTTACAGAGTTACTACATAGTAACTCCAGTCATCAACTTAAACCTGCACTTGTCAAAAAAAAGTCTTTTTCTAGAATCTAATTGTACCACATTTTAACATGTGTAATTGAAAAATAAGGTCTTAAGATCAACTTAAGAGAACTCTGAACTGAGCCAAGGTAGCTAGATTTCTTTACTATAGAAACTTTCCCTTACCTACCAGTATGGGATTATGCACTGGAAATCTATTTGAAAGGAAAAGAACACAACATATCTCAAAGTTGTAGACAACAGAACACTAATAAACAAGTGTGTTAGTTAGCTTTCTGTTGCTGAGATAATCAACCTATAAGGAGAAAAGATAATCTGGCTCATGGTTAAAGAGGTTGCAGTCCATGATCAGTTGGCCTCATTGCCTCAGGACCTATGGAGAAATAGTACATCAGTGGAAAGTACATGCTGAGAGAAACTGTAGAACTCATGGCAGCCAAGAGAGGAAGGCTGAGGTCCCAATATTCCCTTTATGGACACAACCCAGTGGCCTACCTTGCTACCCCAGTTCCCCACCTTAAGGTCCCACCACTTCCAATAGAACCGTAGGTTGAGGACCAAATCTCACCAGATGAATTTTTGGTAGACATTTAAGATCCCATCTGTGACAAGGATATCACTCAGGACTAGAGTTACAGGAAAGAAAATATGGGAAGCTTTCCCTTCAACAACAATTAGTATCTTTATATCTCAATTTCCTGCAGAGAAAAATGAGATTCCTGAATCTGATTTTTCAGAGGATTGAATGAGAGACGTGTTTTTCTTGGAGATGTAAACTTGGCAACAGATGCGAGTATGAAATAGTTGCTTAAAAGTAAATGTAATTTTCTTCACTGAAGGGTTATATGCACAAACCTGTGCTCAGCAGAAGCAAGGTTTTATTTACCCAATGACAGTGTGAGTGTACAAGCAACATGCATTTATAAGCAAATAGATAATATTCTCAGCATATTAATTAGGAACTAATTAGTTCTATTATGCTTTTCAGTTTGTTTAGCATATTCACCCATGTGATTTCAATCTAGCTTCACTCCAGTCCTGGGAATCAGGAAAGTCAAGTAGTGTTATTAATTCCACTTAACTGATGAAGAAAGCCACAGCTCAGAGGGATTAAAATACTTGCCCAAGGTTATGCAGCTTGATAATCCTAAAACTGTAACTCTGACTTGGGTTTTCTGGCTCTACACCTCATTCCCCACCCCAATCCCTATGTACTTAGTTCTCCTATTCAATGCCAATTCATTAGGCAAAGCCCCTTGGATTGGATATGGAAATTCAGGTCTATTTTATATTTGAAATGTGAAAGAAAAAAACACTAAATTAAAAACAGTTTCCTATGGTAAAATTCGTTCAAGTGTTTGTGTGTTGTCATAGAGTGCCCAGGAAAGAGAATATAATGGAGAATTTCTGACAATAAAGCCCTTGGATAGATCAGGAAGATCCAGAAAGGAGACAAGGAGTTTGTTACACCCTTGGAAGCTGTTGTTTTGGAAGTGTGTTGGCCTGGTGGAATAGAGGAAACCCTAATCCCTTGCCAGTTACTACTTAGATCTCACCACCAGTCTCTAGAAAGTAGAGGAATATTGAAGGCAATGTGCCTGTGTCTCTAAGGAAATTCTCTTCTCTAGGCAATTTTGGATCAGATGAAAAGCAATACACTATATGCAAAACCAGATTTATTTTGTGAGCCCCTTGAACCCTTAAAAATATCCATAATTGGGGATTATTTCAGAAACAAGTGTCAAGAAAATGCATGCTCCAAAGATTTTATCAAGGGAAGGAAAAAAAATGTGAGCAGCTTGAGAGCTCAATTTGGAAGAGCAATTTGCCTACAGATGTGCTGAAAGCCATAGCCAAGTAGGAATGACGCAATTTTCCTACTTGGCTATGACTTTCAGCACAGATGTACATGATTAACAAACTTGGGTCAAAAAAGAAGCCAATCATAAAAGTGTGAGTTGGATTGAGGTAGAGGAATGGGAAAGTGATAGTCACTTGCAGAGCTGATATACTCTCACTTGAGAGCTTTCCCCATTTTTAGAATGTTTAGTCCAGTGATATTACTAAGAGATTTAGTTTTGAGGGAAAAAAGAATGTTTGACTTTACACTAACCTACTATGAATTTGCTAAATTATTTTTCTATGACATTACATCATACTTTATTCTCTCTTTATACCAGTGAGTATTTTTCCATACCCCCTTCCCACCAAATGTATTTTGATTTTCCAGATATACTAGATGGAAAAAAAGGGGTATAAAAGGCACCTGCTATACAGCATCCCATTGAACCCTATTTAAATTCTTCAGGTTTGAATGTGTGCATTATCCTGAGATATTTTGTGTTTGTTATTTCAGAAAAGCCAGGAAGGAGGATGTCTTAAAACTAATTAAATAGACCATGCATTCAATAATACATTTTGTGGGGTTAAGAGTTCATATGCAAAGTTGCAGCCTAAGGAGAATTAACAGCTGAATAAGAATGTCTCTAATGATTAGGCTTCTTTCTTCCTCCCACTTATTTCTAAATCCCAAGAAGAGTTGAGAAATGGGCAGAGAGGGATAAAGGAGAGAGTGGCAGAAAGCAACCCGCATTGGGGTTTGAGGTCTACAGGGACTAAGGATTGTTGCTCCTTTCAGAGACCTCATCGATAAACTGTTCCTTCATTGTATTAAGTGCAATCCATTATCTTCTGTGATTCACATCAGAATAAATTTTATATTCCAATTTCATATTTTGGTAGCAGAACCTGACAAGCCAGATTCCAAATTGTCCTCATTAGAAGTGATGGGAAGGGAATAAGCAGAGTGAAGATATTTGTCAGCTATCCCTGCTTGAGAATGACAGAAATTAATTACTCCTTCATCTGTGTCTTCACAGCAGTTGGTACCTCAATTGTGCCTATTGTTGTTGCATTTATTCCTAATTCTTTTTTTCATGTCATTCTCACTGTCCCCACACTCATCATTAGATGGTAACTTAACCTCTTGGAAATATATGGTCCTGTGCTCTCTCATCTACCCCTCAGTGCCCTGTATACATTATGTGTAGGAAGGAAGGGAGAAGCAGGGAAGGAGGGAAGATGCAGGCAAGAAATACTGCATTAGGGATTTGGTTAGTGTCAAGGGTGGGACTGGAGGCTGAAAAATGGATGAGCTGGGGGGGGCGAATGGATTTGAGGGTTTTTCAGTGGGAAAAAATGGGAGACAATAATGTTAGACCAAATGCAAAATCTGATTTCAAATGCACTTGCATTTTTCTGTGATTATTGCTGAGAGTTTTGCAGAGTCGGCTGTTTCAATTTGTATTAAAGTAGATGGGGCCAACTTTTCAATTTATTCCACTGCTAAATAATTAATCTGCCACTTGGGATTTTAGTAAACTGACCAGGAGTTGCATTACTAGTGTACAAAATAGCTCTGTGATGGGTCTTATCACTTTCCAATTCAGGTTTCATATTTCTTTGAGAAACCATACTTTGAATCTGAATCATATAATTGCTCTTTAATAAAGAAGTAAATTACAATAATTTAAATAACATTTTAAATATCTCACCTGGTTTCCTTTAACATATAAATTTTCTGTGATTTGTAGATTCTGTATCAAATATAATTCTTCCTAATTTCTTTCTCTTACAGAAACTTAGCTTGCAGAATATCATATGAAGTAAACTTTAAAAAGCTAGGAGAATCTGAAGTTCATAACCATTCTGAATCAAATTGTGAAACATGATATATTAAGAAAGATGTAATGTTTTGAAAGACCAACAATAAAAAAATTAAGAGTTAAAAAAAATAAAATGCTGAAATCCAAAAAAAAAAAAGATGTTTAAAACTTTCCACAATTGTTTATTCCTTGCTTTTTTTTTTTACAACATGAGGTGGTAGTAATTATTTTTTATGTAGCAACCATTTTTTTTATCTGAAATGCAATTTTTTATAAATAAAGTTTCTATGTATAAAAAAAAAGATGAATAGAATAGACATCTTAGAGCCTTCATAATGCTGAAACTACTCTTCACTCCCTTGTTAGTCAACAATTATCTGTATAATGGCTAGTTAATAAGCTATGCTTGAGGACCCACTGAAAATCCTAGACAAGGTATCTGTGACTTGGCATTTGTAATCCAAAAATATTAAGAAAACAGGAAGGCCCAAACTCTTGATTTATTCTATGAATGCATAAAATATTCTATTCATCTAAAAAAGTTTTGCCTATTGGTTAGTAGACTTAGCCCTTGAAATCAGTATATTAAGATAGAATTAAAGAAATCAAAAGTGAAGGAAACGCATGCAGAAAGGTAGATGTCATCCAACTTTGTGACATGGAACTAACTCGTGCATCAGTGCTTGATAGAACAAAAGTGAGAACAAGGTTGTGTGGAAATCCAGTTTGGCTCTTGAATGTTCAGTCACCTTCTTGATCATGGTAATGGAAGCTGTAACAAGGGTTGGATCAGAGTGAAAACTCCATACCCACCCTCCATTCCCTGAGCAGGCATGGTCTTTGTTTACTGAACAAGAAGGAAGCAGCTGAGGTGGAGAGATTGTCTGGGCTTACAAACAGCAGTCTAGAAGGTGACTAACACCACCATGAGAGGAATATGCATCCATGTTGCATCCTCCTGTTCCCATTCACAGAAGCCACACAGGGCAGCACATATATCTGGCTTGTTTAGTTCTTGATCTCAGATGGAGATTCTCTGTCACAGAAGTCAGCCACTGCAGGACTTGGGTGGTCTCCATGTGGAACACATCTCCACTTTGAATCCGTTATGACTTTGGGGAAGTTTGAGTTCCCTGATGGGCCAGTCCAGGTGGTGAGTTCATTCCTGTGGCAAAGGAGGTGAGGCCTGCAAATGAGGAGGAGTAGAAAAATCAGAGTAAGAAAGATACTTCCAGAGAAAAGAACATTTTGTTCCTAATATTTTCTATTTAGTGATTCCATCTTGTCCTCTGTCAGAGCTAGCTGCTCAGGTATATTTATTCATAGTTCAAAGCTAGTTGACAGCAAGTATCAACAAATACTCTCAAGCCTTAGCCTAATTAAAAATGGTTAGCTGAGTCAAGATCCTTCAAGGAGATGATGAGAGGAACAGAAACCAAGGTCAGCATCTTATTAAACCCTTGTTTCTTTCAGACCTTTTCAAAAATTGAATTTGATATTTTTCAGTAATTTAGGGGGAATTGAACTTCACTGAACTTCCTTTAAATGAAGGGAAAGGGTTAGTGCTGAAGATGAAATCAGAAATGGAAGGCACAGGGTTAGTGTTTAAGAGGAAATCAGATATTTGGAAATATCTGATGCCTAATGGAACTATAGTTTGAATAACATTCACAATAATAAATTTATATTTATCCTCAGAAAAGTCATAAAATTTGGAAAGAACGTATTCATATAGTTTTTTCGGCATTGCTAAGCACAAACAGGACTCAAATCTTGCATTTTGAATTGTATTACAATTTGTTAGTTCTTTTTAAAATGTACTTTTCATACTAATTTTAAATAATCGGTGAAAATATCTCTTCTTTGCATTTTTTGCTCTATGTTTATGCCATGATTAATTTCAACTAGTTATTTAATTGTAAGAGTCCTAGAAGACAGTTGGCACACATGGTTACTGAATGGATGGTAGCATATTTTGAATGCCTAATTTTTGAAGTTTCCTATAACAAACTCTTCATAAAGCAATTTGTAAGCCTCTTTTCAGCAAGTCCATGTTGTAAAATTTGTTGAGTATACAGGTTAATCATTATGGATTTGGAATCAGATTTGAAATCACCTCTGCTATTTCTTACCACTGAGTGTCTTCGGAAGAAAAGTAATGAAGCTTCCCTCCATAAAGCTCAGTTTATGACCTGTAAAATGGGATAATATCTAGATATCATAATATCTAGTTCAGAGAATTGTGAAACTTACATAACATGATGTGATGTTTTGCACAGAGTGTATGACACTATAAAGGCTCCATGTAATAGAAAAACTCTTGGCAACATAGTTATATTTATACTACAATATGTACATATTGCTCTTCCAAGAACAAAGAACTGGACATTACCATTGGAAGAATAATCAATCCTTCTTAAGTACTCAGATTCAAAATAAAAACTGTTGCAGAGTGGATGTAAAAGAGCAATGTCCTTATTCCCTTGGTGCTGCAGTGCTCTGCTTTCAACCTGAGATGGGCTGAGTTCTCTGCTGCTTGGTATTGATCCTTGCCAAGGACAACTGGGTGTCTGTTTAGGTCACTGCCACAACATGTTTCCAACTGTTCAAGTCAGGTACAGTGGTCCACAGGCTCGACTGAAAGTCACCAATCACCCTGTCACAGAGCCAGGTAGTCAAGCCAGCTGTTGTCACCCCTTTGCATCCCTGGTATGGATGGGTTATGGCAGTTGCTGCCACTTCTGCATCCCTGATAGGACACTTACCCACAACTTTGGGACTATGTCATCTATGAAAAGCTTGTCCCACCACAGTGCCAACTGCTGATTCTATTAGACCATGATTCAGTCCCTGCTGGTGTCTTGGTTTCCCTGAGGACTCTGCTTGACCACTGCAACTTTTAAGGGCACTAAGGATGTTTGCTAGACCACAAGTGGCATGGTAAGTGTCCAGTACAGCACCAAGCACAATGAATGCACACAGTAGGTGTTCAATAACTGTTTCGTTAGCTGAATTAAGGAAGAAAATGCACACTTAAAGGCTCAGTTCTTGGTTGCTGGTAGGTCAAAAATAAAAACTGAGTTTCAAGAGAAATAAATATTAAAGTCCTCATTGGAGACATTCATAATCTATCTGTAGAAAGCGAATAATCCAACTTAGAAACATAAAACACAGAGTGACAAAAAGTTAGCCTAAGTACAAAATGGAGATGGAAAAAGGAGCTTTAGGTGTGAGCTGGCATTGTTAGGGAAATCTTCAGGAAGCAAGGACCTAACAGGTGGCCTGAATCAACTGGAAGGCAGCCAAACCAGGGGTTATTATTGATCCTCTGGTGCTTCTGCCTCCAGGCACAACTGTCACAGCTCCAGGGATTCTCCCCCCCCCCCCGCCCCCAACTGGAAGCCCATCCCAGGGACCTGTGGGGCCACACTCACTCACGCGCCCAACCGCTCAACCGCCGCCCCTACCCAGCTTGAGGGCGCCCCCTGGCGGTAGGCCGGCCTGGGTGGGCGGGGCACCCGGCTCCCATCAGCCGGCACCACAGGGACCAACTGTCAGTTGGTCACAGTCGCCACGCGCCATCCCCACCATCAGTGGGTCCGAATGGCGCCTCCATTAAGCAACTCACCTGCCGCCCTCAGGATGGCCTGGAGCCCGCGCCGCGTCCTGGGAAGCTGGAGGCGACCGAAGTTCCGAGGACGGCGGCTAACTTCGTGGAAAGGGCGGCCTCAGCGCGTCTGCTTTTGCACAGCTGCCTGCCACCGGCTGAGCGCAGGGTCAGGCCCGCGGACGCCACGCCAGGGGGAGCCCGGGCACCACTAGAGCGCGACCTGAGTGGCGCCGCTCTCCTGCCAGGTACTGCCTCAAGCTCCCTCAGCGGGAGCAGGCGCTGCGGAGGAGCAGGGCGGACAGTAGGCTCCCTGCCTGCGGGATCTGCACCTGCATCTGGGGCCTTGGGTCTGTAGGCAATGCAGTGGGTCGCGTGCACGCCATCCAGCCAAAGAGAGCACAAGACACAGCACCTATTTCAAGAATATTAAAGCTCTCATAGAGAGAGGATTTATACAATAGAAGCAGTTGGAGATACAAGGAAGACGAATGATCATGAAACATTGAAAGAGAACAGCGGGGAGTTGACAGGACTCCACAAGGCAGGAGGAGTGGTAAGATGCTGCCATGGAATTGTATAGTGCATTTATTATGTTTTTTTTTAAAGGGAGAGTGAGAGAGAGAGAGAGAGAGAGAGAGAGAGAGAGAGAGAGAGAGAGAGAGAGAGAGAGAGAGAGAGAGGTGCTGAGGATCGAACCCGGGCCGCACGCATGCCAGGCGAGCGCGCCACCGCTTGAGCCACATCCCCAGCCCAACATTTTTTATGTTTTAAGCCATTGGTAAATTCACCATCCCAGGTTGATTAGCAGGGCTTTAGCTGGAGCCAAGGCTCTCCTTCTCATGCACTACTGATCCATGCCTTTACCTTTCTTTATCCACCATAGATCATGTCCCAGCAGCAACTCTATCTTCGGGTGAATTTCAACCATCTCCAACCACTCCAGCCCTGTGTCCATACACTGCTGCCTGAGAAATCTTCAGCCAGACCCATGTACTGACACTTACTCTATGTTCTTTTAGAACATCCTGTGGATTCCGCTGAAGAGCTTCCAAATTAGAGGCATACATTCCTGAAACTCCAAGTGGAAGAGGCTTTGTTCTGATTGCACTGTCTTGTGGAAGGCCTCCGATTGCACAGAACCCAGTCAGAGCCTGGCATCAGAAGTCAGAGCAAGAAGATGCTGTCCACACAGCATGGACTCAGAGGTAGGAGCAATGTCAGAGCCACTCTGTAGCCACCCTGTGTTTATGTCTCTGTTTTGTATGGTTGGATCCCAAAGAGCATCTTTGTTTTCAGCAGTGAATTGGATGACCCACTAGACAGTCACACTGAAGGTAGGACACTATAGAAGCAGGTCTGTTTAACAGCTGGAGGACACTGCTGCTTTTGAACCTGGGGATGGAGTCTGAGTGGAAGGATCTTTATATTTTTCATATCTTAAAGACCTTGTGTCAAGAGATCTGATGCCATGACTTGGAGTGTGCTGTATTTGTAACCACGTTTTCTAGCCTTACATGGAAAGTTGATCATTGTCAGGAGAAGAGCTCATTCTCTCCTTATCACCTAAACATCCTGTGACTTGATGTGACATAGTGAAGAAGAAATCTCATCATCAGACAGAAAGCCAGACAAAAACCAGGGTTTTTCTGTGCTCAGAGAGTGCTTCTGAGGTCACTCTCCCAATGAACTTAGGCCTCCCTCTTGGCCTCACCTTTTATAGGATCCACCCCTTCTCAATCCTGCTCCCCTGAGGATCCTAACACATGTACCTAGGAGGACAACCACATCCAAACCTCAGAAGGGACTGCTGTGGTGGTCTCAAACATTCATACCCCGCCAAATCAGCATGACAGTCTGTTCTCCTTGTTTGAGTCAGTTTGAGATTGGGAGTGGAACTTAGTTCTGAGGGTTGAGATGAAAGGGAAAGTCTGCTGGGGAAATCTCTGATAAAGGTATAGTCACAGGAGCTGAACCAAAAGTGAAATATGGCAGATTGAGAAAATCTTCACATCCAACCACAACTCCATTAACATGCTAGGAAAAGGAATTTTGTTTTTCTTTCTTCTTTCTTTCTTCTTAAAAAAATTCATTTGTTTTTTTTAGCTATACATGGCAGTAGAACCTATTTGATGTATTTATACAATCACAGAATATATTGCATTTTAATCCCAGTCTTGTGGATGTACACAATGCCGAGATTCACTGTGGTATATTCACATATGTACAAGGAATGTTATGTCAGATTCATTCTACTATCTTTCCTATTCCTATCCCCTCTCCCTGCCTTTCATTCTCCTTTGTCTAATCCACTGAACTTTCATGGCCCACCCCCACCTACCCATTGTGTGCTAGCATCCACATGTTAGAATATTCAATCTCTGGTTTTTTGGGATTGGCTTATTTCAGTTAGTATGATAGTCTCCAGATTCATTCATTTACCAGCAAATGTTATAAAGTCATTCTTCTTTGTGCTGAGTAATATTCCATTGTGTATATATAACACATTTTCTTTATCCAATCATCTGTTGATGGGTACCTAGGTTGGTTCCATACCTTAGCTATTGTGAATTGAGCTTCTATGAACATTGATGTGGCTATGTCACTGTAGTAGACTGATTTTATCCTGTGGATATATACTAAGGAGTGGGATAACTGGGTCAAATGGTGTTTCCATTCCTAGTTTTTAAAGGAATCTTCAATTGGTCCAGTGTAGTTGCATCAATTTGCAGTCCCATTTATTGTCACTTGTATTCATACACATACACACATACACACACACACACACACACACACACACACACACATACATATCTGGGAATTATATATATATAATATATATATATATATAATATAAAACATATCTGAGAATATTGATACATAAGTTTATCTGCTCCCAAATTTTAAAATGTATTTATCTTGTTTGTATCCACTCACTTCTAGAAATGTACCTGGGATGATGGGTGAGCTAAGATTTGTGTGAACCTGTTATGAGAAAGCAAGATGAGGTAGTACTCAGAGGCCTACACAGTTTGCCAAGAAAACTAGGAAAAATGAAAGCATCTGATAAGCTGAGGAACCTTTTAGGTTATTGTGTAACTAATATGGTCCCAAATTTGCAAACAGAAGCTAAAAGAGTTAAGCTAAAAGTGCCTTAACCACATTCATATTAATGTGAAATTGCAAAAAAACCCAGCAGTGTTATGAGCGAAATCACATAATGCAAGGAGGAAAGGCATAGGAAGTCACATCACACTGCATTTTAAATGTCCACTCTCTTCTCTTGAATGCAGTGAGGAAAATATTTCACATTGGCCAAGAGAGATGTCTAGGGAGAGCTGAGATTCTTTTTAATGTAGTTTCTCGTTATAAAAAGAAATGAAATGGAGTAATAATATAATCTTTACATAATAAAATCTCAAGGCATCCTGTTTTTTGAATAATGCAACTCCTCATCTTTTCTCCTCATCTTTTTATTTCTCTCTTTCATTAGAGTTAATCACACAAAAAGCTTTCAGGCTGCTGCTGCTAATTTAAATCTAGAGATGGCAAGTTTTTTTTATTGCTGTTGTTTTGTTTTTTGTTAGCCTTCTATGTGCCTATATTAGCAGCTAAACAGTAGAGGAATGCAAGACTCATTGCAAAACAAGTTATTTGTGATTCACATGTATGAACAATATTTAGTAACATGCTAGTTATCATTAGTATCTTTCAGTAGCACTAAGAATGAGGCACATTTAAATCTTGCTCACAGTCTTACAACAAGGAGACCCATTTATATTCTGGACCTTAATTTCAGTCATAGGAGAACTCTAACCAACACACTTAGGGACCTCCAGTCAGGAATGTGCCTCCTTGCATTTTCTAGTTTTCCTTAAACAGAGTTGCCAAAAGAAGGGGCCTCCATGATATCCTTTCCTGCTGTTGAACACAAGTTGCAATGCAGAGGATATTTGGTGTGTTTGGTTGTCAACCTGAACATGTCCTAGTTATTGTGCCTTGTCTTAGTTTGACGTATCACTTTCTCTGCTGCTGCCTTCCCTTCAGGCTCTCTAGCCCATGATGACAAAGACACAGGCAACCCCTATTCTTAATAATGCCACATCACATCAACAACACTTAGCAGAATGCCTTGCACAGAGCAGCAACACACTAAACAGATCATACACATATGAATAAATGAAGAGGATTAAAAATTCCTAGTAAAAACGCCAGGCTGTAAATCTTGTTGTCTGGTGTAGATCATCATGGCTTAATGATTTACTTCCAGATCCAAAGAGAAGAAATATAAATGAAGCTATCTGAAAAGGGGCTATTAGGCAGCACAGCATGTCTTTTTTCTTTCAAGTCAGCTTAATTCCCTGGGTTTAGATTGAAATATTATTCATGATACTCCTAAATTCAACCAGAATCTACAGGATAATTGGAGCTTTAAACTATTTTTCCTCTTCTTCAATCAGAAATTATATTATTATTATTATCTGTCAAACACATTTCCTTCCTCATACCCAAACATGCAAATTGTATGCAGAGTCTGAAGACAGTCAATCAAAGCAAGGGTTGTAGATGGAGGTGGTATTTTTGGCAAGTTATATTATGAAGAATGAGAGGCACTGTGGGAAAGTTTTATGCCTATGGTTCTTAAAGAAGTATTCATTTTCAGTATGTCATTCACTAGTCAACTCTGATCAAAGAAAAATATATTCCCCCCCCCAAATCCACCTGCTACTCTGACAGCCTTTTATTTAATATGACAACAGAACCAACCACCTGTCTGAGTTTCCTGTTTTATATTTTGCATAATATAAATCATTTCTAGCATGTGCTATATGACAATTGGGGATGGATGGCATTAGAGCAATCTGATTTCTATGTGTTGCTTTCTTTATCTCCAGGGCATATTTTGCATTTATATCCTGCAAATAACAGGAGATATGTTTCAACTCTCCACATTTATTTTTCCCCAAACACATTCAGAGACTCTTGTTCAGTGCTCCTTGTCAAGAACTTTGAAAATTCCCCTTTCACAGAATAGGTGTGTGGGAATCATTGACAGAGCTATCAGAGTTCTTAGTTTTCAACTTGGGTCTTTGTTAAGTCAGAGGGAGAGGAAAAGAAAGCTCTTTGGGTTCGTTATGATTTAATCTCCTCACTTTCTTTAATGAACATAAAATAAACATAGCTAATGGGTGGGTTGGTCTTGGCATTCCTTCGATATGTGTAGAAGACACACGTGTACACACACACACACACACACACACACATAAATACACATTATAAAATGACAAAGGGAAGAGAAGGGAGGAGTACTTGCCAACCTATTCAATTCATAACTACTGAGACAATGCCAATCATGAGCTAGGAAGAGGACATAAGGTGAAAGCACAATGATTCAATGCATGACTTTGTATGAGTTATGATGTGTGTATCTTGTTCTTTGAGAGGGTAGGGGATGTGTCTTTTACATTTCTTCATCCAGAACACACAGTTGTAACTTATGAAACCTTAAAGGGAGAGTACTTGGTAAATATGGTTGACTGATTCACTCTACATTGAGTCATCAAAAGAAGAGTGACATCCTATGCAAACATTTATACACTGATGCTCACACATATTTCAACCAAGATCCTTTCATGTCTTAAAATGCTAACCAAGAAAGGTATGAAGGATTGGAATTTTATCCAAATATAATCATTAGGGTGGCATTAGAGGGTTATTTAAAAGAAGTAAAACAGATTTTGAAATGACGTTTAAAGAAAGTAATTAATTTGGGAGAGAATGAACAAGTCAATATTCATCAACTTAAGGAAAAGTTGAGTTTCAAGTTAGTAAACTGTTAGAGAGTTCAGTTGGCTAGAACAATAATATTGGACTAGTCCTATTACAGATTTTATTTTATGAGATAAAATTTTAGTTAGCTTTACTTTAGAGAGAAACCTGCCACAGCCTTAAATCTGTGCTAATCTAAGGATGCTTGCAGATCCAATGGCCCCATCCCTCTCAGCCAGACATCCTGTGACCCAGCACACTACCCAATTCTCATTGCTTAGGACTCAGGGGACAAAGTGAAATTCTGCCACCTACTTAAGTCCCAGGCTGCAACTCCAAAAACTAATCCACAGTTAGGACGTCATTTTAAAAGTGGGCGGAGCTGGGCACCTTATGTGTTCTGCAAATCATCAAGAAAATCTCCACTCTTCCAACCCAAAGAAAGAAAGAAAATACTTGGAACTTAATTGCTCTTACAACACAGCCCAGTAACTGAAGTGGTAATTCAAAGGAGCAGCTTTGCAATGACTATTCATCATCACTCATCATGAAGTAACACGCTTAGCAAGGTCTATGAACACTGAGTGTGTTTATTAGGTCATTTACTGATGTAATGAGACTGCCATTGCATTAAATTATCTACTTGCATATAAGCCATGCAAAGCTATAAACATGGTACTTGTTGTGGTCATGCCAAATAATGATTTGGGGGCTACCTGATCATGCCCTAGGTAACATATTTCAAAGGGGCTTAAACCCAGGGATCTACCTAGACACTTCCAGCTAATATGTCTACCAACTCTAACAGGCATTTAAAACTTTCTGAGATAACAACCACAAAACCTAATCTTACCCTTGGTCATGGTGTTAATGCAATAGACCGATAGAGTGGTGGTATTTCTGTTCTGACAAAGGGATGATAAACATCCTAAAATGACTTTGACAGGATATAATTATATGAAGTATTTAAACAAACTCTGGAAAGTACACAGGCACACACTTACCACCCACCTGTATTTGGCATTACTAAGTGCCCTCCTAAATGGCCAAAGACACCAGTTGTCCTCAGTTCTGTCCTTGTGGGGAGTGATGCCAGATTTTGGATGTATGGCGTTTTATTTCGGGGATGCATTGTACTAAAGCTGCGATTGTTTCCATGGGGAAATGTCCCAGAGTGATTCTTGCAGTGGCACTCGGCTCTCTCAGACACTCCCAGAGAAACCATGATTGAGCTCTGCACTTTGACTTTGATGTCCGACAAAGGGTTGAAGAGGGAGGACTGTGTCAGGAGTACCTTGTCCAGCAGGTCCTGTAGACAGATGGGACCACTGTATGTTCGGCTCACTGTCAGGTCTGGTTGCATGGCAGAATACAGGAGCAGGGAGTTACCTGGGTAAAAAATATATATATACTGATCTGTCACTCAAAAACTACGACACCTCCATTACCCTTTTACAGCTGCCTTCTTTAACTGCAGGCCCACCCTGAGAAAGCAGAGTGGCCACAACAGGTTGGTTCTTAGTGACCAACACCTTGAAACTCTGGCCCTCCTTCCAGTCCATTCTTTCAATGCTGCCAGACTAAATCCTTCACCTTCTGAGATCCTTACATGCTTGATTTGGAGAACAAATATTTCTGGCACTCTGGAAAGTAGCTCAGGTATTGTTGTTCATGTGATTTTCACTGGCAAAAAAGAGCTAAAAAATTAGATGTTTTGCAATCCAGTTCAGAGCAAAAATAACATCTGTTCATTTTAAATGGCAAGAGATGACACAGCTTGGTGACTAGGTAGTGCCATTTATAATGAAGCTTCTTGGTTTCAGCACATTTTTTGTGGATTTCTGGGCACTTTCTGGATCAGCAGGAGGACATGATGTGTCCTCAGAGCAAATGGTTCAGGGGACCTCATGAATCACTTCATGTCTCAGTAGTCAATTCACTTGAACATTGCATATGTCACCGAGAGGAAAAGAATACTCCATATGGACACAAAAAGCAACTCAGATTCTATGTGGGGAGCAGCTCAGAACAGTCTCCTTTCTGTCTGAAAACAAATGAAAAAAAAAAAAACAATCTTTACAATAGCATGAGAAATTGGACTTTGTCATCTTTTGGGGAGCACCAATTATTTTCTAAGCCAAATATTAAAATGAAATGCTGTGATATATTTTTGTGATGAAGTACTCTCATTTATTAGTAAATAACAAAATAACCCTCAGTCCCAAACCTCCCACCCATATCAGTCCATCAATGTGACATCTCAAATTGAAACCCAAACCATATTAAACAATTTTCCTTTGGGGCCTTACAGAAATGTTTAAAGTATGGTATTTTTGAAAATGTTGCAATTCTAGGCCATATTGTATGAGCCTCTATTGTTTTTCCATTTTCATAATCTGTAACAATGCCAGCAGGAAATCTATAACCCTGACTTTTACCACCTCTTATTCAGATGCTCTAAGATTGCAAAATCACAGAGAAAACGTACACATGAGATGAAATAATGCTGCAAGATCTAATGTCTCCTTGTGGTATATTTCTTCCAAGCTTGGAGCTACTGTGCCAAGACAAAGGCCAATCAAGTCTCTGTGTTTTGTAACAGAACCACATTGAGTTCTATAGCTTAGGAACCATGTTCTTGTTTATGGTCTCCAGGCAAGAAGTGGAACTGCAGAATGATCCCATGTCTGCAAAGAGTTGGGAACTGATGTTTCCTTGGAGACTTCAAGAATTATATGCCCAAGTCTACCAAGCCCTCACCTATTGAAACTTAGGTTTTGGTTATTCTTGAAAGACTCTCTGAGCTCATGTGAAGCAATGAAATGAAAAGTATTTCCTAGAATTAGGTAGCACAGATGTGGAGAATGCTTGATAATAAAAGTACGTACAGGGAAGGGGATGTAGCTCAGTGACAGAGTGCTTGCCTAGCATGCATGAGGTCTTGGGTTCCATCCCCAGCCCTGGGGGAAAAAAGTATATACATATGACACATTCCACAGTTGAAGAATGGGCATAGTTGAAGAAGGAAGTTGGGGTGGGCAGGGGTGAGTGATTGGCCCTGATCAGACTTTCATCTACTCTTTGAAAATATATTTCCAAGTTATTAGTCTACAATAAGAATAACATTCTATTTAAAGGGGCTGGGAACTGAAACCTGGGCCTTGTGCAAGGCAGGCAGGTGCTCTACCACTGAGCTGCACCCCAGGGCATTAACAGTCTCATTGTTTCCCTTTCTGCAGCACCAGATATATTGTTCAAGAACAGATATGCCTAAGACACTGCAGGTGAAAGCCACATAGTATGCATATGAGGTGTATCATCACAAGAAATATAGGGATAGTAGCAGCTACCAAAGGATTCTTATCTACATCATTAGTTTCATGAGATCCTTGATCAAAAGGTGGTCAGATAATTTGGCAAGGTAATGTATTCATTTAGAGAATGACAATACAAAATTCCCTTTCCTCCCCAAATGTGCACAGACTAGGCAACGGCATTTTCACTTGGTGCTCATGAAGCAGGATGGCAGCCTGTACTGAAAGTATCATCTTCCAGAACCATGTTCACTCCATTTATGAGCACTTGCCATCCATGCACCAAGGGATTATATGGGTTGCCTTTCCTATCCTCTACTATCCTCACTTCCCTCCCCTCCCATCTTTTCTCTTCAACCCATCTACTGTAATTCATTTCTCTTCCTTGTTTTCTTTTCAATTCCCCCTCACTTCCTCTTATATGTAATTTTGTATAACAATGAGGGTCTCCTTCCATTTCCATGCAATTTCCCTTCTCTCCCCCTTTCCCTCCCCCCTCTCATCCCTATATAATGGTGGTCTTCTTCTCATGCTCTTCCCCCTGTTCTGTTCTTTGTTGCCCTCCTTATATCAAAGAAGACATTTGGCATATACACCTGACTTGTTTAGTTCTTGATGTCAGATGGAGAGACATTTCTCTTTCACAGTAGTCAGCCACTGCAGGACTTGGGTGGTCCCCATATGAAACAAGTCTCCACCTTGAATC
The DNA here is from genome assembly GCF_052094955.1 of Ictidomys tridecemlineatus. Lineage (NCBI taxonomy): Eukaryota > Metazoa > Chordata > Mammalia > Rodentia > Sciuridae > Ictidomys > Ictidomys tridecemlineatus. The sequence continues at coordinate 48,057,494 of NC_135490.1, forward strand.
CTTTGGTACTTTGGGGAAGTTTTAGTTTTCTGATGGGCCAGTCCAGTTGGTGAGTTCATTCCTATGGCAAAGGAGGTGGGGCCTGCAAATGAGAAGGAGTAGAAAAATCAGAGTAAGACACTTCCAGGAAAAAGAACATTGGTTCATATTATTCTCTGTTGGGGGCTTCCATCTTGCCCTCTGTCATAGCTAGCTGCTCAGGTATATTTATTCATAGTTCAAAGCTAGTTGAGGGCAAGTATCAACAAATACTCTCAAGCCTTAGCCTAATTAAAAATGGTTAGCTGAGTTAAGATCCTTCAAGGAAATGATGAGAGGGACAGAAACCAAGGTTGGCATCTTATTAAACTCTTGTTTCTTTCAGACCTTTAAAAAAATGAATTTGACATTTTTCAGTAGTTTGGGGAGCATTGAACTTCACTGAACTTCCTTTAAATGAAGGGACAGGGTTAATGCTGAAGATGAAATCAGAAATGGAAGGCACAGGGTTAGTGTTTAAGAGGAAATCAGAGATTTTGAAATATCTGATGCCTAATGGAACTATGGTTTGAATAACATTCACAATAATAAATTTAAATTTATCCTCAGAGAAGTCGTAGGATTTGGAAACAGTGTTGATTTAGTTTTTTGCTAAGCACAAATAGGACTCCAATATTGCATTTTGAATATTATTACAGTTCTTTTTTGTTGTTTTTTTTTGTTAGTTCCTTTTAAAATGTACTTTTCATACTAATTTTAAATAATCGGTGAAAATATCTCTTCTTTGCATTTTTTGCTCTATATTTATTCCATGATTAATTTCAACAAGTTATTTCTTTGTCATGGTCCTACAAGACGTTTGGCACACATGGTTACTGAATGGATGGTAGTATATTTTGAATGCCTAATTACAAACTCTTCATAAAGCAGTTTATAAGCCTCTTTTCAGCAAGTCCATGTTGTAAAGTTTGTTGAGTATACAGGTTAATCATTATGGATTTGGAATCAGATTTGTAATCACCTCTGCTCTTTCTTACCACTGAGTGTCTTTGGAAGAAAAGTAACGAAGCTTACCTCCGTAAAGCTCATTTTATGAACATGTAAAATGGGACTCATAATGTCTAGTTCAGAGAATTGTGAAATTTACATGAAATGATGTGATGTTTTGCACAGAGTGTATGACACTATAAAGGCTCAATGTAATAGAAAACTCTAAGCAAAATATTTTATGCTACAATTGGTACGCATTGCTCTTGAGAGAACAAAGAACTGGACATTACCATTGGAAGAACAATCAATCCTACTTAAGTACTCTGATTGAAAATGAAAACTGTTGGAGAGTGGATGTAAAAGAGCAGCATCCTTATTCCCTTGGTGCTGCAGTGCTCTACTTTCAACCTGTGATGGGCTCAGTTCTCTGCTGCTTGGTACTGACCCTGAATACTGATCCTCTCCAAGGACAACTGCTATATTTGATAACAAACACCCCACCTGAGGATCAGAAGGCCAAACACAATGTGACTACTCATGTCCCACATGTTAGAAAGGTCTTCCTCCAATTGAAATTAAATGGAATGTTTTTGAGAAATAGAAAGCTGCTCTACTCCAGGTTCTTCAATGTAGAGAATGTGAAGCAAAGGAAAGCATAGTGTACAGAGTCATGGAAATGGGCACCTCGGGGTTCTCATTAGAGCACGCATCATGGAACAGTTTCGTGGTCAAAGTCATGGTGCTATCAAACTCTTGACAACTTACATAACTTCATTGCTGCCCTGTTTCTGGACTGGTTACATTTCATCCTGTAAAGCCCATTCTACTTTCATTCATTCTTACATTAGTTCGAATCCACAGTTATTTATTCTTTATACGAAATTTAGATGTTTTTTATTCTGCAGGATTTTTAAACTTTGGAAATGTCATAAGACTCTTAAGAGAATCCCAATATAGCCTTTCTTATTGATCTAACAAATCTTCTTGACCAATCATGTTGAGCAAACAGCTTTTTAAGATTTTAACACATCATTAATGAGAGACAGAGAGATCTATATTATAATAGTTGAAATATTCATAGACACATGTGAAATATTGAAGTCAGTGTATTTGCAAATGAATGCAAAACTTTCTTCCTAGTGGGGGAGGGAAGAAGACTGAAATTTCCTGGACAAAATTTATTTCCTGCCTCTCCATGACAGTTATTTGGAATGTATGAGGAGGAGTCACAGATTTTTTACATTTTGCCACAAAACATAAAATAGAATTTGAACAGATAAATTTCTTTTCCCTCACACTTTGAAATGGAAGAGAAAGACATTATCATAAAATTAAACATAACTTTGACAGATTTTATTATAGCAATCTAAAAATATTATTTCCTTATATATTTAGATCAAAATCATAGGGAAGCACCCAAATATATAGTACTAAGTAAACTAAAATGAAATTGACAATGCACAATTAATTCCTAAGTATTGATTTGACAGATGAACTGATGAAATCTTATTATTAATCTGTTTTTTATTCAGTTTAGTAGTATTATCTTAAGTTTATTGAGCAGTTATTCTTGTTGTCAGACTGGAATTAAAGAGATGAAGCTAATAAGATGTAAGATCTAAGAATTAGTTTATGAAACACACCCATATTTTATTAAAAGTGAAGAATGTTAACTTTCCTCATTTGCAAGTTCTGCTTTAGTTCCCCAGAAATAAAAAAAAAATCATAAAGGGAATAAATGACTCATGGCCAAAACATGTAATAAAAATTGTGATCATTCTTTCAAGAATTCTTTTTCCTGACACATGAATTTTTCATGTGGTAGTACTCTTTTTGTGCACTTTACAGTGGAATGGAATTTGAGCATGAGTATCTTTTCTTCTATTCCGCAGTGACCAGAAGTCTCTTCAGAAGACAATGAATGATATCGAGGGTCTCACTGAGACAATAAAACTACCGTTCCTCCTTTGGTTGAAGCTAATGCAAAAAATAAACAGTGTGGACCAGTCCGCATGCCAGTGTGTCTGATTTTCTTTTCCCCTTCCTCCACTTGGGTGGTCTCCATATGGAACACCTCTCCACCTTGAAGGCTTTGTTTCTTTGGGGAAGTTTGAGTTTCCTGATGGGCCAGTCCAGGTGGTGAGTTCAGTTTTATGGCCAAGGAGGTGGGGCCTGCAAATGGGAAGGAGTAGAAAAATCAGAGTAAGAAAGACACTTCCAGGGAAAAGAACATTGGTTCATAGTATTCTCTATTGGGTGCTTCCATCTTGCCCTCTGTCGGAGCCAGCGGCTCAGATATATTTATTCATAGTTCAGAGCTAGTTGAGGGCAAGTATCAACAAATATTCAACAAGCCTTAGCCTAATTCGCCAATGGTTAGCTGAGTCAAGAACCCCATTCCCTTGGTGCTGCAGTGCTCTGCTTTCGACCTGTGATGGGCTGAGTTCTCTGCTGCTTGGTACTGACCCTGAATACTGATCCTCCCCACAAGGTCAACTGCTATATTTGATGACAAATACGCCACCTGAGGATCACAAGGCCAGACCCAATGTGACTACTCATGTCCCACATGTTAGAAAGGTCTTCCTTTAATTGAGATTAAATTTAATCTTTCTGAGAAATAGAAAGCTGCTCTACTCCAGCTTCTTCAATATAGAGAATGTGAAGCAAAGCAAAGCATAGTGTACAGAGTAATGGAAACGGGCACCTCAGGGTTCTCATGAGGACACACATCATGGAACAGTTTTATGATCAACGTCATGGTGCTATCAAACTCTTGACAACTTACGTAACTTCATTGCTGCCCTGTTTCTGGCCTGCTCACATTTCCTCCTGTAAAGCCCAATTGTGTTTTTCTATGTAAACACAATCTGCAGTCATTGTTACATCAGTTCCAATCCATTGTTATTTACTCTTTATAGTAATTTTAGATATTTTTTACTCTGCAGGATTTTCAAACTTTAGAAATACTGTTAAGAGAATTCCATATGGGAATTCTTTCCTAATTGATCTAATCAATCTTGTTGAAGTAATCTTGCTGAGCAAACAGCTTTTACAGATTTTTAACACATCATTAATGAGGGAGACAGGTCTATATTATAATAGTTGAAAGATTCATCTATACATGTGAAATATTGAAGTGTGTTTGCAAATGAATGCCAAACTTTTCTTCCTAGTGGGGGAGGGAAGACCACTGAAGCTGCCTGGACAAACTTTATTTCCTGTCTCTCCATGAGAGTTCTTTGGAATGTCTAGGAGGAGTCACAGACTTTTCACATTTTGCCACATGTACTTTATCTTGCCTCTTTCCCTAATTCAACCTTTCTGAACAGTTTGAGAAGAGTATTTGTGTCTCCTACCCCTGTGCACTTAATGCCTTTACTGTGCTGTGAATTGTCCAGGACAGCACATTCTCTCCCATAACCCTGGAAAATTCCTACATTCAGGAAACTAACATTGACACAATACTTTCCTCTAGTCTATAGCCCAGTTTCTTAGTTGTCCTGTTGTCATCCTCCATGCTTGATTTAAGTCCAG